>NW_026783317.1:900000-1193863 GCF_949774975.1 Lagenorhynchus albirostris | reverse complement strand
CAAGTTCCATTTTCTGCAACTGTGAGCCCCTGAGGGGTGATGATTGGCTGACCTGGGCAGCCTTACCATGCCGGCCCGCCCTCCCCAGGTGTGCCTGGGTTGAGATCAATATAAATACCACTCCAGGCAGCAAGAGCCCCTGCAGCTGTGCCTGACGCCATTTTCTCTGCCCTGTCAGCAGTCTCGGGGCTGGGCTGGTGGGAGGGAGTGAGAGGCCACGGCTTTGTGGGTGGCCCAGTGTGAGTGGGGCTCTGCTGGACTTTCTGCAGCAGTTGCCAGGCTGCCACCTGCTAAAGAAGAGGATGTGTCACCCATACCTGCTGCTGGAATTTCTCCCTGGGCAGAGGTGAGGAAGGAAAAAAGCAGTGGGGGCAGGGACAGGACGGGTATCTCAGGCAGGGAAATGGAAATCTTCCAGAAGAGCACCCAGGGCCAGGACCATCCTGGCTGGCCTGCAGGCACCAAGTCAGCTGGCATGCTGTCACTCGTGTGGCTCCATGGCCCTTCCTCTAGGCTTTCAAGTCCTTGTATATATTCAGGTGTTTTACCTGGGAAGGGTGGGAACAGTTCAGCAGCAACTGGCCTGGGGCTCAGCTCACGTTTACTCACAGATGCCTCGGCACGGTGCCCCAGCTTTGCAATGAGGACGCTTGTTGTGTGGGGGCTGCTGGCTGAATGGGAGACGATTCCCCACCACTGACCAACTTCAGAATTGTTTACAACTGGAGCAAGTGCCCTGATACGGTTTTCCTCTGAGTAACTGATGGGTTCTGTTTTTTTTTCTCTTTTTCGTTTTTGGTTCAAGGTAGATTTTATTCCTGTTTTTTGTATTTACAGATATAAGCATGGAAATAATTTATTCATATAAATACATGTATGTGAAGGGAATAATTGTTTTTTCTGTTTTATTTTTTAAATTTTAATTCTTTTTAATTTTGAATTTTATTTTATAGTTTTATACAGCAGGTTCTTATTGGTTATCTATTTTATACATATAAATGTTTACATGCCAATCCCAATCTCTCAACTCCTCCCACCACCACCCCCCCAAGAGCTTTCCCCCCTTGTTGTCCATACGATTGTTGTCTACATCTGTTGCTCTATTTATGCCTTGCAAAACGGTTAATCTGTACAGTTTTTCTAGGTTCCACATATATGCATGAATATACAAGATTTGTTTTTCTCTTTCTGACTTACTTCACTCTGTATGACAGTCTCTAGATCCATCGACGTCTCTACAAATGACCCAATTTCATTCCTCTTCATGGCTTAGTAATATTCCATTTTATATATGTACCACAGCTTTATGCATGCGTCTGTCTGTGGACATTTAGGTTGCTTCCATTACCTCGATATTGTAAATAGTGATGCAATGAACATTGCGGTGAATGTCTCTTTTTGATTTATCGTTTTGTCTGGGTATATGTCCAGTACTGGGATTGCTGTATCATATGGTAATTCTATTGTTAGTTTCTTAAGAAACTCCATATTGTTCTCCATAGTGACTGTCTCAATTTATATTCCCAACAATAGTGGAAGAGGCTTCCTTTCTCCACACCCTTTCCAGCATTTGTTGTTTGTAGATTTTCAGATGATGCCCATTCTAACAGGTGTGAGGTGATACCTCATTGTTGAGTCCATTTCGTTGAGCAAGGGGTAGGTCTTGTCTATTACATATTTGGCTGATGGAACGGTACCTGTGCTAATTTCAAACTCTGGTTTTATGCAGCACCCCAACTCACCTTTCCCCTTAAGCAAGCATAAGTTGGTTTTCTAAACTTGAGACCCTGTTCTGTTTTGTAATTCAGTTCATGTGTAGCCAAGTTCACATTCCGTGCATTAGTGATACCTTATGATGTTTCTTTTTCTGTGTGACTTATTTCACTTAGAATCATCGTGCCTCAATCCACTCATTATGCTGGTACAGGCCTGGTGACACAGATTTCATTGCTGAGTGGTATTCTGTTGTACGTAAGTACCGCAACTTCTTTATCAATTATTTGTTCTCTGGGATATTTAACTTGTACTGTAGAAGAGGTTCCTGTAAACAGAGCCTTCCCAAATTTTGAGGTGGTTGTGTCTTTTTGATTTTAATTTCCCTAAGCTATAGAACCATAAGTGGAAATGCCCTAGACTCTGTTGCTTTGTTTTCCAGATGTATCGGGAAACACCATACATTTCTCCAGAGTGGCTGTTGGCAATTTACATCCCGCCCGTCAGCATAACAAGGCTCCTTTTTCCCCATGGCCTGTCTTGCCTTTCTGGATTTTACACTTTTCTCAGATGGCCCTTTTGACCGGGGGGAAGTGACACTTCATAGTAGTTCGGATTTCCATTGCAAGCTTGCTTGGTTTGCCAAAAAGGGTGTATGTGTTTTTTCCTGAATATATTCAGGAACAAACTCATACGCCCTTTTTTGCCAAGTGCATCATTGTCGATGTTCTGCCTCTTTTCCTATGCTTTCAATGCAAATCCAGTCTACCTCCTGAAATTGGTTTCCTGAAATTCTGCCCCGCTTTCAAGTCCTCTTCGCAGCCTTACTTCAATATATTTTTGGACGTTATCTGTTATTTATAACTCTGCAGGTTTGTGAATTACAGGGCCCCTGAGCTCCTTTCTTCAACTCGCTTTCTTGTGAGCTGGCCGCAAACCCACAAGACTGCTTCAGGCCCTAATATGCTTCTGGCAGGGCACGCTGGGCCTTTGGTTAATTCCTCTTCCTGATGGGAAATGAGTGTTAAATATGCCCGTCCAGACACCTACCTCACTCTCAACCCCGTGGTGATGTGGGTCCTCTGGTTTGTGGCCACCTTTGCTGGGTTCCTCACCTTTCGATGATGTGGCCCCACTAGTGTGAGGACACTCCTGCCTGGTTCTCATCCACGTGGTTATGTGGACCCCCTGGTGAGAGTCAGTTCCTGGCTGTGTTCCTCACCCTTCTGTGAGGGAGACCCTCTGCTGATAGGTCACTCCTGCATGGCTGGCACACATTGCCTTGGTGAAGTCAGCTGTGTGGTGGCAGTTGGAGCGTGCTGGGAATCTCCTCCCCCCGGTGATGAGGGCCCTCTTGCGTCAGGCCCTAACTGCTGGGCTCACCAACTTTTCTTAGTGAGCCCAATGATGCTTGGGCACTCCTCTTAGGATCCCATCTCCATGGGGATGTGGGCCTTCTGCTCTGAGGTCCCAACGGCTGGGTTGTTCACATTTTCATGATGTGGGCTCTCTGGTGTTAGTTCACAGAGGCCTGGATCCCATAGCCTCTGTGCTCTTGGCCGCCTGCTGGGAGGTTCCAACTGCTCGATTCCTCACTTTTTAAATTTTTTGGGCCCTCTGTTGTGAGGATCCTCCTGCCTGCCTCACTCCCAGCCCCTTCGTGATGTGTGTCGTCTGGTTTGAGGCCACATGTGCTGGGTTCCTCACCTTTCGATGATGTGGGACCAATGGTCTTAGGAGACTCCTGCCTGGTTCACATCCCCTTGGTGATGTGGGCCCTCTGTTGAGAGTCTGATCCTGGCTGGGTTCCTCACCCATCTGTGAGGTGGGCCGTCTGCTGTGAGGTCACTCCTGCCTGGCTTGCTCACCTCGCCTTGTGGACATGAGCTCTCTGGTGGCACTTGGAGCCTGCTGGGAGCCTCCTCCCCTCAGTGATGAGGGCCCTCTGGCGTCAGGCCCTAACTGCTGGGCTCCCCACATTTTGTGATGTGCGCCCAGTGGTGCGAGGACACTCCAGCCAGGTTCACATCCCCACTGGGATGTGGGCCTTCTGCTCTGAGGTCCCAACGCGTGGGTTGCTCACAGTTTCATGATGTGGGCTCTCTGCTGTTAGTTCACTCCTGCCTGCATCCCATAGCTTCTGTGCTCTCGGCCGCCTGCTGGGAGGTTCCAACTGCTGGATTCCTCACCTTTCTTATTCTTTGGGCCCTCTGTTTTTAGGCTACTCCTACCTACCTCACTCCCATTCCCTTTGTGATATGTGTCCTCTGATTTGAGGCCACATGTGCTGGATTTCGCACCTTTCGATGATGTGTCCCCACTGGAGGGAAGACAGTCCTGACTGGTTCCCATCCCCTTGCTGATGTGGGCCCTCAGGTGAGAGTCTGATCCTGGCTGGGTTCCTCACCCTTCTGTGAGGTGGGCCCTCTGCTGTGAGGTCAATCATGCCTGTCTGGCACACGTCACCTTGGCGACGTGGGCCCTCTGGTGGCAGTTGGAGTGTGCTGGGATCCTCCTCCCCTCAGTGATGAGGGCCCTCTTGCCTTAGGCCATAACTGCTGGGCTCCCCACATTTTCTGATGTGCGCCAAGTGAGTGAGGACACTCTTGCCAGGTTCCCATCCCCATGGGGATATGGGCCTTCTGCTCTGAGGTCAAAACGGCTGGCTTGCTCACAGTACCATGATGTGGGCCCTCTGCTGTGAGTTCACTCCGGCAAGGATCCCTTATCATCGGTGCTCTGAGCCGCCTGCTGGGAGGTTCCAACTGCTGGATTCCTCAACTTTTTTATTCTATGTGCCCTCTGTTGTGAGGCTCCTCCTGCCTGCCTCACTGCCAGCCCCTTGGTGATGACTGTCCTATGGCTTGAGGCCACATGTGCTGCGTTCCTCACCTTTCGATGATGTGGCCCCACTCGTGTGAGGACACTCCTGCCTGGTTCCCATCCCCTTGGTGAGGTGGGCCCTCTGGCGAGAGTCTAATCCTGGCTGGGTTCCTCAACGTCCTGTGAGGTAGGCCGTCTGCTGTGAGGTCACTCCTGCCTGGCTGGCCCACGTCACCTTGGAGACGTGAGCCCTCTGGTGGCAGTTGGAGCGTGCAGGGTGCCTCCTCCTCTCGGTGATGACGGCCCTCTGGCGTCAGGCCCTAAATGGTGGGCTCCCCAAATTTTCTGATGTGCGCCCAGTGGTGCGAGGACACTCCAGCCAGGTTCCCATTCCCATGGGGATGTGGGCCTTCTGCGCTGAGGTCCCAACGCCTGGGTTGCTCACAGTTTTATGATGTGGGCCCTCTGCTGTGAGTTCACTGTGGCCTGGATCCCATAGCCTCGGTGTTCTGGGCCGCCTGCTGGAAGGTCTAAATGCTGGAATCCTCACGTTTTTTATATTATGTGCCCTGTGTTGTGAGGCTCCTCCTGCCTGCCTCATTCCAAGGCCCTTGGTAATGTGGGTCCTCTGGTTTGAGGACACATGTGCTGGGTTCCTCACCTTAAGATGATGAGGCCCCACTGGTGTGAGGATAATCCTGACTGGTTCCCATCCCCTTTGTGATGTGGGTCCTCTGGTGAGAGTCTGATCCTGGCTGGGTTCCTCACCCATCTGTGAGGTGGGCCCTCTACTATCAGGTAACTCTTGCCTGGCTTGCTCACCTCGCCTTGTTGACATGAGCCCTCTGGTGGCACTTGGACCCTGCTGGGAGCCTCCTCACCTCTGTGATGAGGGCCCTCTGACGTCAGGCCCTAACTGCTGGGCTCCCCAACTTTTCTTAGTGAGCCCAGTGATGCTCGGGCACTCCTCTTAGGTTCCCATCTCCATGGGGATGTGGGCCTTCTGCTCTGAGGTTCCAACGGCTGGGTTGATCACAATTTCATGATGTGGGCTCTCTGGTGTTAGTTCACTGTGGCCTGGATCCCATAGCCTCTGTGCTCTTGGCCGCCTGCTGGGAGGTTCCAACTGCTCGATTCCTCAACTTTTGTATTCTATGGGTCCTGTGTTGTGATGTTCCTCCTGCCTGCCTCACTCGCAACCCCTTCGTGATGTGGGTCTTCTGGTTTGAGGCCACATGTGCTGGGTTCCGCAACTTTCTATGATGTGGCCCCACTGGTGTGAGGACACTCCTGCCTGGTTCCCATCCCTTTGGTGATGTGGGCCTTCTGGTGACAGTCTTATCCTGGCTGGGTTCCTCACTCTTCTGTGAGGTAGGCCCTCTGCTGTGAGGTCAATCCTGCCTGACTTGCACACATCACCTTGGCGACGTGGGCCCTCTGTTGGCACATGGAACCTGCTGGGAGCCTCCTGCCCTCGGTGATGATGGCCCTCTAGCATCAGGCCCTAACTGCTGGGCTCCCCACGTTTTCTGATGTGAGCCCAGTGATGCCAGGACACTCCTGTCAGGTTCCCATCCCCATGGGGATGTGGGCTTTCTGCTCTGAGGTCCCAATGCCTGGGTTGCTCACAGTTTCATGATGTGGGCTCTCTGGTGTTAGTTCACTCCTGCCTGCATCCCATAGCTTCTGTGCTCTCGGCCGCCTGCTGGGAGGTTCCAAATGCTGGATTCCTCACCTTTTTAATTCTTTGGGCCCTCCATTTTTAGGCTACTCCTACCTGCCTCACTCCCATCCCCTTTGTGATGTATGTCCTCTGATATGAGGCCACATGTGCTGGGTTCCTCACCTTTCGATGATGTGGCCCCACTGGTGGGAGGACAGTCCTGACTGGTTCCCATCCCCTTGGTGTTGTGGGCCCTCTGGTGAGAGTCTCATCCTGCCTCGGTTCCTCACCCTTCTGTGAGATAGGCCCTCTGCTGTGAGGTCACTACTGCCTGGCTGGCGCATGCCACCTTGTAGACGTGGGCCCTCTGTTGGCAGTTGGAACCTGCTGGGAGTCTCCTCCCCTCAGTTATGAGGGCCCCCTGGCGTCAGGCCCTAACTGCTGGGCTCCTAACATTTTCTGATATGCGCTAAGTGGTGCGAAGCCATTCCTGCCAGGTTCCCATCCCAATGGGGATGTGGGCCTTCTGTTCTGAGGTCCCAACGGCTGGGCTGCTCACAGGTTCATGATGTGGGCCCTCTGCTGTGAGTTCACTGCGGCCTGGATCCCATAGCCTCGGTGCTCTGGGCCACTTGCTGGGAGGTTCCAACTGCTGGATTCCTCAACTTTTATATTCTATGGACCCTGTGTTGTGAGGCCAGTCCTGCCAGCCTCATTCCGAACCCCTTGGTGATGTGCTTCCTCTGGTTTGAGGCTACATGTGCTGGGATCCTCACCTTTCGATGATGTTGTCCCACTGGTGTGGGGACACTCCTGCCTGGTTCCCATCCCCTTGGTGATGTGGGCCCTCTGGTGAGAGTCTGATCCTGGCTGTGTTCCTCACCCTTCTGTGAGGGGGGCCCTCTGCTGTGAGGTCACTCCTGCCGGGCTGGCACACATCGCCTTGGCGACGTTGGCCCTCTGCTGGCAGCTGGAGCCTGCTGGGAGCCTCCTCCTCTCGGTGATGAGTGCCCTCTAGCGTCAGGCCCTAACTTCTGAGCACCCCACGTTTTCTGATGTGAGCCCAGTGATGCCAGGACACTCCTGTCATGTTCCCATCACCATGGGGATGTGGGCCTTCTGCTCTGAGGTCCCAATGTCTGGGTTGCTCACAGTTTCATGATGTGGGCTGTCTGGTGTTAGTTCACTCAAGCCTGCATCCCCTAGCCTCTGTGCTCTGGGCCGCCTGCTGGGAGGTTCCAAATGCTGGATTCCTCACCTTTCTTATTTTTGGGCCCTCTGTTATGAGGCTCCTCCTGCTTGCCTCACTCCCAGCCCCTTGTTGATGGGTGTCCTATGGTTTGAAGCCACATGTTCTGGGTTCATCACCTTTAGATGATGTGGCCCTACTCATGTCAGGACACTGCTGCCTGGTTCCAATCCATTTGGTGATGTGGGCCCTCTGGTGCGAGTCTGATCCTGACTGGGTTCGTCACACTTCTCTGAGGTGGGCCCTCTGCTGTGAGGTCATTCGTGCCTGGTTGGCACACATCGCCTTGGCGACGTCAGCCCTCTGGTGGCAGTTGGAGCCTGCTGGGAGCCTCCTTCCCTTGGTGATGAGGGTCCTCTGGTGTCAGGCCCTAAATGCTGATCGCCCCAAAATTTTCTGATACGTTCTCAGTGGTGCGAGGACACTCCTACAAGATTTCCATCCCCATGAGGATTTGGGCCTCCTGCTCTGAGGTCCCAATGGCTGGGTTGCTCAGTTTCATGACATGGGCCCTCTTCTGTGAGTTCACTGTGGCCTGGATCCCATAGCCTCGGTGCTCTGGGCCGCCTGCTGGGAGGTTCCAACTGCTGGATTCCTCACTTTTTTATTCTATGGGCCCAGTGTTGTGAGGCTACTCCTGCCTGCCTCACTCCGAGGCCCTTGGTGATGTGGGTCCTCTGGTTTGAGGACACATGTGCTGAGTACCTCACCTTTCAATGATGTGGCCCCACTGGTGTGAAGACACTCCTGCCTGGTTCCCATCCCCTTGGTGATGTGGGCCCTCTGGTGAGAGTCTGATGTTGGCTGGGTTTCTCACCCTTCTGTGAGGTGGGACCTCTTCTGTGAGGTAAATACTGCCTGGCTTGCTCACGTTGCCTTGGCAGTGTGAGCCCTCAGGTGGTAGTTGGAGCCTGCTGGGAATCTCCTCCCCTCAGTTATGAGAGCTCTGGATAAAACACATATGCGCTTTTTTGCCAAGTGCATTATTTTCCAAGTTCTGTCTCTTTTCCTATGCTTTAAGAGCCACTCCCGTGTACCTTCTGAAATCGGTTTCCAGCAATTCTGTCCCGCATTCAGGTCCTCTTCGCAGCCTTACTTCACTATAATTTTACATGATAGCTGTCATTTATAACTCAGCAGGTTTGTGAATTACAGTGCCCCTGAGCTCCTTTCTTCAACTCGCTTTCTTGTGAGCTGGCCGCAACACCGCAGGATCTCTTCAGGCCCTAATCTAGTTCCAAAACGGCATGCGGAGCCTTTGCTTCATTCGTCTTCCTGGTGGGAAATGAGAGTTAAATTTGCCCGTCCATACACCTACAGATAGTCTCCCATTGCTTCTCCTTATTCTTCTTCATCTTCCGAAGAAATTGCAAACTGGGCCAAACAGGACGTTAAAGGCACTGACTCTCCAAGTGGGGAGAGTGTTAGTAAAGCATTTGGAAAGTTGCACCGAGTAGCAGGGGACGAAAAACGAGATAAATTTGAACACGTTTCCCGATCACACAGTGGATCATACACTGGGTTCCACATGCATGTTTTAGCTGAAGGAAGAATCCCTTAAACCAGGAGAGTTGGGAGCCATGGAATGGGTACCATGCAATATGACTTCAAAGGGTCTGCAGTTGCTCACCGAACCTCACCAATCCTATCACTGCTGCGTTTTTCCGCTCTACACACGTTTAATTCTCTTTCGGAGACATATAAATCCATAGGTTTTAAGATTCTTACTAGTCAGGTATATTCTTAGGCGTTTAATATGGGGTGTTGAGTCCAATTCGTTGAGGAAGGAGTAGCTCTTGTCTATTATATATTTGGCTTATGGAACGGTATCTGTGCTAATTTCAATCTCTGGTTTTATGCAGCACCCCAACTCACCTTTCCCCTTAAGCAAGCATAAGTGGGTTTTCTACATTTGAGACCCTGTTCTGTTTTGTAATCCAGTTCCTGTGTAGCCAAGTTTACATTCCGTGTATTATGATATCTTACGATGTTTCTTTCTCTGTGTGATTTATTTCACTTAGAATCATTGTACCTGAATCTACTCTTTATGCCGCTACGGGCCTGATGACATAGATTTCATTGGTGAGTGATATTGCATTGTACGTAAGTACCACAATTTCTTTATCCATTTTTCACTTTCTGCGATATTAAACTGGTACCATAAACGAGGTTCTTGTAAACAGAGCCGTCCCAAAATTTGGGGTGGCTGTGTCTTTTTGATTTTAATTTCCCTAAGCTATAGGACCATATGTGGAAGTGCCCTAGCCTCTGTTGCTTTGTTTTTTAGATGTTTCAGGAATCACCATACACTTCTCCAAAGTGGCTGTTGGCAATTTACATCCCGCCCATCAGCATAACAAGGCTCCCAGTTCTCCATGGCCTGTCCTGCCTTTCTGGATTTTACACTGTTTTCAGATGGCCCGTTTGACCGGGGGGAAGTGAGACTTCATTGTAGTGCAGATTTCCTTTGCAAGCTTGCTTGGTTGGCCAAAAAGGGCGTATGCGTTTTTTACTGAATATATTCAGGAAAAAACGCATACGCCCTTTTTGGCCAAGTGCAGCATTGTGGACGTTCTGCCTCTTTTCCTATGCTTTACATGCAATTCCAGTCTACCTCCTGAAATCGGTTTCCTGCAATTCTGCCCCGCTTTCAAGTCCTCTTGGCAGCCTTACTTCAATATATTTTTGGACGATAGCTGTCATTTATAACTCTGCAGGTTTGTGAATTACAGTGCCCCTGAGCTCCTTTCTTCAATTCGCTTTCTTGTGAGCTGGCCGCAACACCGCAGGATTGCTTCAGGCCCTAGTGTGGTTCCGGCACGGCACACTGAGCCTTTGGTTAATTCCTCTTCCTGGTGGGAAAAGAGAGTTAAATTTGCACGTCCAGACACCTCCAGCTAGTCTCTCATTGGTTCTCCCTATTCCTGTTCATGTTCCGCAGATATTGCAAACTGGGCCAAACAGGAGGTTAAAGGCACTGACTCTCCAAGTGGGGAGAGTGTTAGTAAAGCGTCTGGAATGTTGCACCCGAGTACCAGGGGACGAGAACTGAGACATATTGGAACACGTCTCCCGATCACACGGTTGATCATACTCTGGGTTCCACATGCATGTTTTAGCTGAAGGAAGAATCCCTTAAACCTGGAGATTTGAGACCCATGGAATGGGTACCATGCAATATGACTGCAAAGGGTCTTCATTTGCTCACCGAACCTCTCCAATCCTATCACTGCTGCGTTTATGCCCCTGTACACACGCTTGATTCTCTTTCGGAGACATAGCAATCCATAGGTTTTAAATTACTTACTAGTCAGGTACATTCTTAGGCGTTTAATATGGGGTGTTGAGTCCATTTCGTTGAGCAAGGAGTAGCTCTTTCTATTCCATATTTGGCTTAAGGAACTTTATCTGTGCTCATTTCAATGTCTGCTTTTTTGCAGCACCCCAACTCACCTCTCCCCTTAAGCAAGCATAAGTTGGTTTTCTAAATTTGAGACCCTGTTCTGTTTTGTAATCCAGTTCTTGTGTAGCCAAGTTTACATTCCGTGTATTAGTGATATCTTATGATGTTTCTTTTTCTGTGTAACTTATTTCAGTTGGAAGCATCATACCTGAATCCACTCATTATGCTGCTATGGGCCTGATGACATAGATGTCATTGCTGAGTGATATTGCATTGTACGTAAGTACCACAACTCCTTTATCCATTTTGCGCTTTCTGCAATATTGAACTTGTACCATAAACGAGGTTCTTGTAAACAGAGCCGTCCCAATATTTGGGGTGGCTGTGGCTTTTTGATTTTAATTTCCCTAAGCTATAGGACCATAAGTGGAAGTGTCCCAGGCTCTGTTGCTTTGTTTTTTAGATGTTTCAGGAAACAACATACACTTCTCCCGAGTGGCTGTTGGCAATTTACATCCCACCCATCAGCATAACAAGGCTCCCAGTTCTCCATGGCCTGTCCTGCCTTTCTGGATTTTACACTTTTTTCAGATGGCCCTTTTGACCGGGGGGCATTGAGACTTCATTGTAGTGCAGATTTCCTTTGCAAGCTTGCTTGGTTGGCCAAAAAGGGCGTATGCGTTTTTTCCTGAATATATTCAGGAAAAAACGCATACGCCCTTTTTGGCCAAGTGCATCATTGTCGACGTTCTGCCTCTTTTCCTATGCTTTAAATGCAATTCCAGTCTCCCTCCTGAAATTGGCTTCCTGCAATTCTGCCCCGCTTTCAAGTCCTCTTGGCAGCCTTACTTCAGTATATTTTTGGACGATAGCTGTCATTTATAACTCTGCAGGTTTGTGAATTACAGTGCCCCTGAGCTCCTTTCTTCAACTCGCTTTCTTCTGAGCTGGCCGCAACACCGCAGGATTGCTTCAGGCCCTAGTGTGGTTCTGGCATGGCACGCTGAGCCTTTGGTTAATTCCTCTTCCTGGTGGGAAATGAGAGTTAAATTTCCCCGTCCAGACATCTCCAGCTAGTCTCTCATTGTTTCTCCCTATTCCTGTTCATTTTCCACAGGTATTGCAAACTGGGCCAAACAGGAGGTTAAAGGCACTGACTCTCCAAGTTGGGAGAGTGTTACTAAAGCGTCTGGAATGTTGCACCCAAGTAGAAAGGGACGAAAACTGAGACACATTTGAACACGTTTCCCGATCACACAGTGGATCATACTCTGGGTTCCACATGCATGTTTTAGCTGAAGCAAGAATCTCTTAAACCTGGAGAGTTGAGACCCATGGAATGTGTACCATGCAGTATGACTTCAAAGGGTCTGCATTTGCTCACCGAACCTCACCAATCCTATCACTGCTGCGCTTATGCCGCTGTACACACGGTTGATTCTCTTTCAGAGACATATAAATCCATAGGTTTTAAGATTCTTCCTAGTCAGGTATATTCTTAGGCGTTTAATATGGCGTGTTGAGTCCACTTCGTTGAGCAAGGAGTAGCTCTTGTCTATTACATATTTGGCTTATGGAACGGTATCTGTGCTAAGTTCAATCTCTGGTTTTATGCAGCACCCCAACTCACCTTTCCCCTTAAGCAAGCATAAGTTGTTTTTTGACATTTGAGACGCTGTTCTGTTTTGTAATTCAGTTCCTGTGTAGCCAAGTTTACATTCCGTGTAGTAGTGATATCTTATGATGTTTCTTTTTCTGTGTGACGTATTTCACTTAGAATCATCGTACCTGAATCCACTCATTATGCTGCTACGGGCCTGATGACATAGATTTCATTGCTGAGTGATATTGCATTGTACGTAAGTACCACAACTTCTTTATCCATTTTTCGCTTTCTGCGACAATGAACTTGAACCGTAAACGAGGTTCTTGTAAACAGAGCCGTCCCAAACTTTGGGGTGGCTGTGTCTTTTTTATTTTAATTTCCATAAGCTACAGGACCATAAGTCGAAGTGCCCTAGGCTCTGTTGCTTTGTTTTTTGGATGTTTCAGGAAACATCATACACTTCTCCAGAGTGGCTGTTGGCAATTTACATCCCGCCCATCAGCATAACAAGGCTCCCAGTTCTCCATGGCCTGTCCTGCCTTTCTGGATTTTACACTTTTTTCAGATGGCCCTTTTGACCGGGGGGCAGTGAGACTTCATTGTAGTGCAGATTTCCTTTGCAAGCTTGCTTGGTTGGCCAAAAAGGGCGTATGCGTTTTTTCCTCAATATATTCAGGAAAAAACGCATACGCCCTTTTTGGCCAAGTGCATCATTGTGGATGTTCTGCCTCTTTTCCTATGCTTTACATGCAATTCCAGTCTACCTCCTGAAATCGGTTTCCTGCAATTCTGCCCCGCTTTCAAGTGCTCTTGGCAGCCTTACTTCAATATATTTTTGGACGATAGCTGTCATTTATAACTCTGCAGGTTTGTGAATTACAGTGCCCCTGAGCTCCTTTCTTCAACTCGCTTTCTTGTGAGCTGGCCGCAACACTGCAGGATTGCTTCAGGCCCTAGTGTGGTTCCGGCACGGCACGCTGAGCCTTTGCTTAATTCCTCTTCCTGGTGGGAAATGAGAGATAAATTTGCCCGTCCAGACACCTCCAGCTAGTCTCTCATTCGTTCTCCCTATTCCTGTTCATCTTACGCAGAAATTGCCAACAGGAGGTTAAAGGCACTGACTCTCCAAGTGGGGAGAGTGTTAGTAAAGCTTCTGGAATGTTGCACCGGAGTACCAGGGGACGAAAACTGAGACACAGTGGAACATGTTTCCCGATCACACGGTGGATCATACTCTGGGTTCCACATGCACGTTTTAGCTGAAGGAAGAATCCCATAAACCTGGAGAGTTGAGACCCGTGGAATGGGTACCATGCAATATGACTTCAAATGGTCTGCATTTGCTCACCGAACCTCACCAATCCTATCACTGCTGAGTTTATGCCGCTGTCCACACGCTTGATTCTCTTTCAGAGACATATAAATCCATAGGTTTTAAGATTCTTACTAGTCAGGTATATTCTTAAGCGTTTAATATGGGGTGTTGAGTCCACTTCGTTGAGGAAGGAGTAGCTCTTGTCTATTACATATTTGGCTTATGGAACGGTATCTGTGCTAATTTCAATCTCTGGTTTTAGGCAGCACCCCAACTCACCTTTCCCCTTAAGCAAGCATAAGTTGGTTTTCAACATTTGAGACCCTGTTCTGTTTTGTAATTCAGTTCCTGTGTAGCCAAGTTTACATTCCGTGTAGTAGTGATATCTTATGATGTTTCTTTTTCTGTGTGACTTATTTCACTTAGAATCATCGTACCTGAATCCACTCATTATGCTGCTACGGGCCTGATGACATAGATTTCATTGCTGAGTGATATTGCATTGTACGTAAGTACCACAACATCTTTATCCATTTTTCGCTTTCTGCGACATTGAACTTGTACCGTAAATGAGGTTCTTGTAAACAGAGCCATCCCAAACTTTCGGGTGGCTGTGTCTTTTTGATTTTAATTTCCCTACCTTATAGGACTATAAGAGGAAGTGCCCTAGGCTCTGTTGCTTTGTTTTTTGGATGTTTCAGGAAACACCATACACTTCTCCCGAGGGGCTGTTGGCAATTTTCATCCCGCCCATCAGCATAACAAGGCTCCCAGTTCTCCATGGCCTGTCCTGCCTTTCTGGATTTTACACTTTTTTCAGATGGCCCTTTTGACCGGGGGGCAGTGAGACTTCATTGTAGTGCAGATTTTTTTGCAAGCTTGCTTGGTTGGCCTAAAAGGGCGTATGCGTTTTTTCCTTAATATATTCAGGAAAAAACGCATACGCCCTTTTTGGCCAAGTGCATCATTGTGTATGTTCTGCCTCTTTTCCTATGCTTTACATGCAATTCCAGTCTACCTCCTGAAATTGGTTTCCTGCAATTCTGCCCCGCTTTCAAGTGCTCTTGGCAGCCATAATTCAATATATTTTTGGACGATAGCTGTCATTTTTAAGTCTGCAGGTTTGTGAATTACAGTGCCCCTGAGCTCCTTTCTTCAACTCGCTTTCTTCTGGGATGGCCGCAACACCGCAGGATTGCTTCAGGCCCTAATCTGGTTCCGGCACGGCACGCTGAGCCTTTGGTTAATTCCTCTTCCTGGTGGGAAATGTGAGATAAATTTGCCCGTCCAGACACCTCCAGCTAGTCTCTCATTGGTTCTCCCTATTCCAGTTCATTTTCCGCAGAAATTGCAAACTGGGCCAAACAGGAGGTTAAAGGCACTGACTCTCCAAGTCGGGAGAGAGTTAGTAAAGCGTCTGGAATGTTGCACCCGAGTACCAGGGGACGAGAACTGAGACATATTGGAACACGTCTCCCGACCACACGGTTGATCATACTCTGGGTTCCACATGCATGTTTTAGCTGAAGGAAGAATCCCTTAAACCTGGAGATTTGAGACCCATGGAATGGGTACCATGCAATATGACTGCAAAGGGTCTTCATTTGCTCACCGAACCTCTCCAATCCTATCACTGCTGCGTTTATGCCCCTGTACACACGCTTGATTCTCTTTCGGAGACATAGCAATCCATAGGTTTTAAATTACTTACTAGTCAGGTACATTCTTAGGCGTTTAATATGGGGTGTTGAGTCCATTTCGTTGAGCAAGGAGTAGCTCTTTCTATTCCATATTTGGCTTAAGGAACTTTATCTGTGCTCATTTCAATGTCTGCTTTTATGCAGCACCCCAACTCACCTTTCCCCTTAAGCAAGCATAAGTTGGTTTTCTAAATTTGAGACCCTGTTCTGTTTTGTAATCCAGTTCTTGTGTAGCCAAGTTTACATTCCGTGTATTAGTGATATCTTATGATGTTTCTTTTTCTGTGTAACTTATTTCAGTTGGAAGCATCATACCTGAATCCACTCATTATGCTGCTACGGGCCTGATGACATAGATGTCATTGCTGAGTGATATTGCATTGTACGTAAGTACCACAACTTCTTTATCCATTTTGCGCTTTCTGCGATATTGAACTTGTACCATAAACGAGGTTCTTGTAAACAGAGCCGTCCGAATCTTTGGGGTGGCTGTGTCTTTTTGATTTTAATTTCCCTAAGCTATAGGACCATAAGTGGAAGTGTCCCAGGCTCTGTTGCTTTGTTTTTTAGATGTTTCAGGAAACACCATACACTTCTCCCGAGTGGCTGTTGGCAATTTACATCCCACCCATCAGCATAACAAGGCTCCCAGTTCTCCATGGCCTGTCCTGCCTTTCTGGATTCTACACATTTTGTAGATGGCCCTTTTGACCGGGGGGATGTGAGACTTCATTGTAGTGCAGATTTCCTTTGCAAGCTTGCTTGGTTGGCCAAAAAGGGCGTATGCGTTTTTTCCTGAATATATTCAGGAAAAAACGCATACGCCCTTTTTGGCCAAGTGCATCATTGTGGACGTTCTGCCTCTTTTCCTATGCTTTAAATGCAATTCCAGTCTACCTCCTGAAATCGGTTTCCTGCAATTCTGCCCTGCTTTCAAGTCCTCTTGGCAGCCTTACTTCAGTATATTTTTGGACGATAGCTGTCATTTATAACTCTGCAGGTTTGTGAATGACAGTGCCCCTGAGCTCCTTTCTTCAAGTCGCTTTCTTGTGAGCTGGCCGCATCACCGCAGGATTGCTTCAGGCCCTATACTTGTTCCGGCACGGCACGCTGAGCCTTTGCTTAATTCCTCTTCCTGGTGGGAAATGAGAGTTAAATTTGCCCGTCCAGACACCTCCAGCTAGTCTCTCATTGGTTCTCCCTATTCCTGTTCATCTTACGCAGAAATTGCAAACAGGGCCAAACAGGAGGTTAAAGGCACTGACTCTCCAAGTCGGGAGAGTGTTAGTAAAGCATCTGGAATGTTGAACCCGAGTACCAGGGGACGAGAATGGAGACATATTTGAACACATCTCCGGAGCACACGTTTGATCATACTCTGAGTTCCACATGCATGGTTTAGCTAAAGGAAGAATCCATTAAAGCTGGAGAGTTGAGACCCGTGGAATGGGTACCATGCAATATGACTTCAAAGGGTCTTCATTTGCTCACCGAACCTCTCCAATCCTATCACTGCTGCGTTTATGCCCCTGTACACACGCTTGATTCTCTTTCGGAGACATAGCAATCCATAGGTTTTAAGATACTTACTAGTCAGGTACATTCTTAGGCGTTTAATATAGGGTGTTGAGTCCATTTCGTTGAGCAAGGAGTAGCTCTTGTCTATTCCATATTTGGCTTAAGGAACTTTATCTGTGCTCATTTCAATCTGTGGTTTTATGCAGCACCCCACCTCACCTTTCCCCTTAAGCAAGCATAAGTTGGTTTTCTAAATTTGAGACCCTGTTCTGTTTTGTAATCCAGTTCCTGTGTAGCCAAGTTTACATTCTGTGTATTAGTGATATCTTATGATGTTTCTTTTTCTTTGTGACTTATTTCAGTTAGAATCATCATACCTGAATCCACTCATTATGCTGCTACGGGCCTGATGACATAGATTTCATTGCTGAGTGATATTGCATTGTACGTAAGTACCACAACTTCTTTATCCATTTTTCACTTTCTGCGATATTGAACTTGTACCATAAACGAGGTTCTTGTAAACAGAGCCGTCCCAAACTTTGGGGTGGCTGTGTCTTTTTGATTTTAATTTCCCTAAGCTATAGGACCATAAGTGGAAGTGCCCTAGGCTCTGTTGCTTTGTTTTTTAGATGTTTCAGGAAACACCATACAGTTCTCCAGAGTGGCTTTTGGCAATTTACATCCCGCCCATCAGCATAACAAGGCTCCCAGTTCTCCATGGCCTGTCCTGCCTTTCTGGATTTTACACTTTTTTCAGATGGCACTTTTGACCCGGGGGCAGTGAGTCTTCATTGTAGTGCAGATTTCCTTTGCAAGCTTGCTTTGTGGGCCAAAAAGTGCGTATGCGTTTTTTCCTGAATATATTCAGGAAAAAACGCATACGCTCTTTTTGGCCAATGCATCATTGTCGACGTTCTGCCTCTTTTCCTATGCTTTACGTGCGACTCCAGTCTACGTCCTGAAATCAGTTTCCTGCAATTCTGCCCCGCTTTCAAGTCCTCTTGGCAGCCTTACTTCAATATATTTTTGGACAATAGCTGTCATTTATAACTCTACAAGTTTGTGAATTACAGAGCCCCTGAGCTCCTTTCTTCTACTCGCTTTCTTGTGAGCTGGCCGCAACACCGCAGGATTGCTTCAGGCCCTTGTGTGGTTCCAGCATGGCACACGGACCCTTTGGTTAATTCCTCTTCCTGGTGGGAAATGAGAGTTAAATTCCCCCGTCAAGACACCTCCAGCTAGTCTCTCATGGTTTCTCCCTATTCCTGTTCATCTTATGCAGAAATTGCCGACTGGGCCAAACAGGAGGTTAAAGGCACTGACTCTCCAAGTGGTTAGAGTGTTAGTAAAGCGTCTGGAATGTTGCACCCGAGTACCAGGGGACGAAAACTGAGACACATTTGAACACGTTTCCCGATCACACGGTGGATCATACTCTGTGTTCCACATGCATGTTTTAGCTGAAGGAAGAATCCCTTAAACCTGGAGAGTTGAGACCCATGGAATGGGTACCATGCAATATGACTTCAAAGGGTCTGCATTTGCTCACCGAACCTCACCAATCCTATCACTGCTGCGTTTATGCCGCTGTACACACGCTTGATTCTCTTTCGGAGACATATAAATCCATAGGTTTTAAGATTCTTACTAGTCAGGTATATTCTTAGGCGTTTAATAAGGGGTGTTAAGTCCACTTGGTTGAGCAAGGAGTAGCTCTTGTCTATTACATATTTGGCTTATGGACGGTATCTGTGCTAATTTCAATCTCTGGTTTTATGCAGCACCCCAACTCACCTTTCCCCTTAAGCAAGCATAAGTTGGTTTTCTACATTTGAGACCCTGTTCTGTTTTGTAATTTAGTTCCTGTTTAGCCAATTTTACATTCCGTGTAGTAGTGATATCTTATGATGTTTCTTTTTCTGTGTGACTTATTTCACTTAGAATCATCGTACCTGAATCCACTCATTATGCTGCTATGGGCCTGATGACATAGATTTCATTGCTGAGTGATATTGCATTGTACGTAAGTACCACAACTTCTTTATCCATTTTTCGCTTTCTGCGATATTGAACTTGTACCGTAAACGAGGTTCTTGTAAACAGAGCCGTCCCAAACTTTGGGGTGGCTGTGTCTTTTTGATTTTAATTTCCCTAAGCTATAGGACCATAAGTGGAAGTGCCCTAGGCTCTGTTGCTTTGTTTTTTAGATGTTTCAGGAAACACCATACACTTCTCCAGAGTGGCTGTTGGCAATTTACATCCCGCCCATCAGCATAACAAGGCTCCCAGTTCTCCATGGCCTGTCCTGCCTTTCTGGATTTTACACTTTTTTCAGATGGCCCTTTTGACCGGGGGGCAGTGAGACTTCATTGTAGTGCAGATTTCCTTTGCAAGCTTGCTTGGTTGGCCAAAAAGGGCGTATGCGTTTTTTCCTGAATATATTCAGGAAAAAACGCATACGCCCTTTTTGGCCAAGTGCATCATTGTGGACGTTCTGCCTCTTTTCCTATGCTTTAGATGCAATTCCAGTCTACCTCCTGAAATCGGTTTCCTGCAATTCTGCCCCGCTTTCAAGTCCTCTTGGCAGCCTTACTTCAGTATATTTTTGGACGATAGCTGTCATTTATAACTCTGCAGGTTTGTGAATTACAGTGCCCCTGAGCTCGTTTCTTCAACTCGCTTTCTTGTGAGCTGGCCGCAACACCGCAGGATTGCTTCAGGCCCTTGTGTGGTTCCAGCACGGCACACGGACCCTTTGGTTAATTCCTCTTCCTGGTGGGAAATGAGAGTTAAATTCCCCCGTCAAGACACCTCCAGCTAGTCTCTCATGGTTTCTCCCTATTCCTGTTCATCTTATGCAGAAATTGCCGACTGGGCCAAACAGGAGGTTAAAGGCACTGACTCTCCAAGTGGTTAGAGTGTTAGTAAAGCGTCTGGAATGTTGCACCCGAGTACCAGGGGACGAAAACTGAGACACATTTGAACACGTTTCCCGATCACACGGTGGATCATACTCTGTGTTCCACATGCATGTTTTAGCTGAAGGAAGAATCCCTTAAACCTGGAGAGTTGAGACCCATGGAATGGGTACCATGCAATATGACTTCAAAGGGTCTGCATTTGCTCACCGAACCTCACCAATCCTATCACTGCTGCGTTTATGCCGCTGTACACACGCTTGATTCTCTTTCGGAGACATATAAATCCATAGGTTTTAAGATTCTTACTAGTCAGGTGTATTCTTAGGCGTTTAATAAGGGGTGTTAAGTCCACTTGGTTGAGCAAGGAGTAGCTCTTGTCTATTACATATTTGGCTTATGGAACGGTATCTGTGCTAATTTCAATCTCTGGTTTTATGCAGCACCCCAACTCACCTTTCCCCTTAAGCAAGCATAAGTTGGTTTTCTACATTTGAGACCCTGTTCTGTTTTGTAATTTAGTTCCTGTTTAGCCAATTTTACATTCCGTGTAGTAGTGATATCTTATGATGTTTCTTTTTCTGTGTGACTTATTTCACTTAGAATCATCGTACCTGAATCCACTCATTATGCTGCTATGGGCCTGATGACATAGATTTCATTGCTGAGTGATATTGCATTGTACGTAAGTACCACAACTTCTTTATCCATTTTTCGCTTTCTGCGATATTGAACTTGTACCGTAAACGAGGTTCTTGTAAACAGAGCCGTCCCAAACTTTGGGGTGGCTGTGTCTTTTTGATTTTAATTTCCCTAAGCTATAGGACCATAAGTGGAAGTGCCCTAGGCTCTGTTGCTTTGTTTTTTAGATGTTTCAGGAAACACCATACACTTCTCCAGAGTGGCTGTTGGCAATTTACATCCCGCCCATCAGCATAACAAGGCTCCCAGTTCTCCATGGCCTGTCCTGCCTTTCTGGATTTTACACTTTTTTCAGATGGCCCTTTTGACCGGGGGGCAGTGAGACTTCATTGTAGTGCAGATTTCCTTTGCAAGCTTGCTTGGTTGGCCAAAAAGGGCGTATGCGTTTTTTCCTGAATATATTCAGGAAAAAACGCATACGCCCTTTTTGGCCAAGTGCATCATTGTGGACGTTCTGCCTCTTTTCCTATGCTTTAGATGCAATTCCAGTCTACCTCCTGAAATCGGTTTCCTGCAATTCTGCCCCGCTTTCAAGTCCTCTTGGCAGCCTTACTTCAGTATATTTTTGGACGATAGCTGTCATTTATAACTCTGCAGGTTTGTGAATTACAGTGCCCCTGAGCTCGTTTCTTCAACTCGCTTTCTTGTGAGCTGGCCACAACATCGCAGGATTGCTTCAGACCCTAGTGTGGTTCCGGCACGGCATGCTGAGCCTTTGGTTAATTCCTCTTCCTGGTGGGAAATGAGTGTTAAATATGCACGTCCAGACACCTACCTCACTCTCAACCCCTTGGTGATGTGGGTCCTCAGGTTTGTGGCCACCTTTGCTGGGTTCCTCACCTTTCGATGATGTGGCCCCACTAGTGTGAGGACACTCCTGCCTGGTTCTCATCCACGTGGTTATGTGGACCCCCTGGTGAGAGTCAGTTCCTGGCTGTGTTCCTCACCCTTCTGTGAGGGAGACCCTCTGCTGATAGGTCACTCCTGCATGGCTGGCACACATTGCCTTGGTGAAGTCAGCCGTGTGGTGGCAGTTGGAGCGTGCTGGGAATCTCCTCCCCCCGGTGATGAGGGCCCTCTTGCGTCAGGCCCTAACTGCTGGGCTCACCAGCTTTTCTTAGTGAGCCCAATGATGCTTGGGCACTCCTCTTAGGATCCCATCTCCATGGGGATGTGGGCCTTCTGCTCTGAGGTTCCAACGGCTGTGTTGTTCACATTTTCATGATGTGGGCTCTCTGGTGTTAGTTCACAGAGGCCTGGATCCCATAGCCTCTGTGCTCTTGGCCGCCTGCTTGGAGGTTCCAACTGCTGGATTCCTCACTTTTTAAATTTTTTGGGCCCTCTGTTGTGAGGATCCTCCTGCCTGCCTCACTCCCAGCCCCTTCGTGATGTGTGTCGTCTGGTTTGAGGCCACATGTGCTGGGTTCCTCACCTTTCGATGATGTGGGACCAATGGTCTTAGGAGACTCCTGCTTGGTTCACATCCCCTTGGTGATGTGGGCCCTCTGTTGAGAGTCTGATCCTGGCTGGGTTCCTCACCCATCTGTGAGGTGGGCCGTCTGCGGTGAGGTGACTCCTGCCTGGCTTGCTCACCTCGCCTTGTGGACATGAGCCCTCTGGTGGCACTTGGAGCCTGCTGGGAGCCTCCTCCCCTCGGTGATGAGGGCCCTCTGGCGTCAGGCCCTAACTGCTGGGCTCCCCACATTTTGTGATGTGCACCCAGTGGTGCGAGGACACTCCAGCCAGGTTCACATACCCATTTGGATGTGGGCCTTCTGCTCTGAGGTCCCAATGCCTGGGTTGCTCACAGTTTCATGATGTGGGCTCTCTGCTGTTAGTTCACTCCTGCCTGCATCCCATAACTTCTGTGCTCTCGGTCGCCTGCTGGGAGGTTCCAACTGCTGGATTCCTCACCTTTCTTATTCTTTGGGCCCTCTGTTTTTAGGCTACTCCTGCCTGCCTCACTCCCATTCCCTTTGTGATATGTGTCCTCTGATTTGAGGCCACATGTGCTGGGTTCCGCACCTTTCGATGATGTGGCCCCACTGGAGGGAAGACAGTCCTGACTGGTCCCATCCCCTTGCTGATGTGGGCCCTCAGGTGAGAGTCTGATCCTGGCTGGGTTCCTCACCCTTCTGTGAGGTGGGCCCTCTGCTGTGAGGTCAATCATGCCTGTCTGGCACATGCCACCTTGGCGACGTGGGCCCTCTGGTGGCAGTTGGATTGTGCTGGGATCCTCCTCCCCTCGGTGATGAGGGCCCTCTTGCCTTAGGCCATAACTGCTGGGCTCCCCGCATTTTCTGATGTGCGCCAAGTGAGCGAGGACACTCTTGCCAGGTTCCCATCCCCATGGGGATATGGGCCTTCTGCTCTGAGGTCAAAACGGCTGGCTTGCTCACAGTACCATGATGTGGGCCCTCTGCTGTGAGTTCACTCTATGTGCCCTCTGTTGTGAGGCTCCTCCTGCCTGCCTCACTGCCAGCCCCTTGGTGATGACTGTCCTATGGCTTGAGGCCACATGTGCTGTGTTCCTCACCTTTCGATGATGTGGCCCCACTCGTGTGAGGACACTCCTGCCTGGTTCCCATCCCCTTGGTGAGGTGGGCCCTCTGGCGAGAGTCTAATCCTGGCTGGGTTCCTCAACGTCCTGTGAGGTAGGCCCTCTGCTGTGAGGTCACTCCTGCCTGGCTGGCCCACGTCACCTTGGAGACGTGAGCCCTCTGGTGGCAGTTGGAGCGTGCAGGGTGCCTCCTCCTCTCGGTGATGACGGCCCTCTGGCGTCAGGCCCTAAATGGTGGGCTCCCCAAATTTTCTGATGTGCGCCCAGTGGTGCGAAGCCATTCCTGCCAGGTTCCCATCCCAATGGGGATGTGGGCCTTCTGTTCTGAGGTCCCAACGGCTGGGCTGCTCACAGGTTCATGATGTGGGCCCTCTGCTGTGAGTTCACTGTGGCCTGGATCCCATAGCCTCGGTGTTCTGAGCCGCCTGCTGGAAGGTCTAAATGCTGGAATCCTCACGTTTTTTATATTATGTGCCCTGTGTTGTGAGGCTACTCCTGCCTGCCTCACTCCAAGGCCCTTGGTGATGTGGGTCCTCTGGTTTGAGGACACATGTGCTGGGTTCCTCACCTTAAGATGATGAGGCCCCACTGGTGTGAGGATAATTCTGACTGGTTCTCATCCCCTTTGTGATGTGGGTCCTCTGGTGAGAGTCTGATCCTGGCTGGGTTCCTCACCCATCTGTGAGGTGGGCCCTCTACTATCAGGTAACTCTTGCCTGGCTTGCTCACCTCGCCTTGTTGACATGAGCCCTCTGGTGGCACTTGGACCCTGCTGGGAGCCTCCTCACCCCTGTGATGAGGGCCCTCTGACGTCAGGCCCTAACTGCTGGGCTCCCCAACTTTTCTTAGTGAGCCCAGTGATGCTTGGGCACTCCTCTTAGGTTCCCATCTCCATGGGGATGTGGGCCTTCTGCTCTGAGGTTCCAACGGCTGGGTTGATCACAATTTCATGATGTGGGCTCTCTGGTGTTAGTTCACTGTGGCCTGGATTCCATAGCCTCTGTGCTCTTGGCCGCCTGCTGGGAGGTTCCAACTGCTCGATTCCTCAACTTTTGTATTCTATGGGTCCTGTGTTGTGATGCTCCTCCTGCCTGCCTCACTCGCAACCCCTTCGTGATGTGGGTCTTCTGGTTTGAGGCCACACATGCTGGGTTCTGCAACTTTCAATGATGTGGCCCCACTGGTGTGGGGACACTCCTGCCTGGTTCCCATCCCCTTGGTGATGTGGGCCTTCTGGTGACAGTCTTATCCTGGCTGGGTTCCTCACTCTTCTGTGAGGTAGGCCCTCTGCTGTGAGGTCAATCCTGCCTGACTTTCACACATCACCTTGGTGACGTGGGACCTCTGTTGGCACATGGAACCTGCTGGGAGCCTCCTGCCCTCGGTGATGATGGCCCTCTAGCATCAGGCCCTAACTGCTGGGCTCCCCACGTTTTCTGATGTGAGCCCAGTGATGCCAGGACACTCCTGTCAGGTTCCCATCCCCATGGGGATGTGGGCTTTCTGCTCTGAGGTCCCAAAGCCTGGGTTGCTCACAGTTTCATGATGTGGGCTCTCTGGTGTTAGTTCACTCCTGCCTGCATCCCATAGCTTCTGTGCTCTCGGCCGCCTTCTGGGAGGTTCCAAATGCTGGATTCCTCACCTTTTTTATTCTTTGGGCCCTCTGTTTTTAGGCTACTCCTACCTGCCTCACTCCCATCCCCTTTGTGATGTATGTCCTCTGATATGAGGCCACATGTGCTGGGTTCCTCACCTTCAATGATGTGGCCCCACTGGTGGGAGGACAGTCCTGACTGGTTCCCATCCCCTTGTCGTTGTGGGCCCTCTGGTGAGAGTCTCATCCTGCCTCGGTTCCTCACCCTTCTGTGAGATAGGCCCTCTGCTGTGAGGTCACTACTGTCTGGCTGGAACATGCCAACTTGTAGATGTGGGCCCTCTGTTGGCAGTTGGATCCTGCTGGGAGTCTCCTCCCCTCAGTTATGAGGGCCCCCTGGCGTCAGGCCCTAACTGCTGGGCTCCTAACATTTTCTGATATGTGCTAAGTGGTGTGAAGCCACTCCTGCCAGGTTCCCATCCCAATGGGGATGTGGGCCTTTTGTTCTGAGGTCCCAACGGCTGGGCTGCTCACAGGTTCATGATGTGGGCCCTCTGCTGTGAGTTCACTGCGGCCTGGATCCCATAGCCTCGGTGCTCTGGGCCACTTGCTGGGAGGTTCCAACTGCTGGATTCCTCAACTTTTATATTCTATGGACCCTGTGTTGTGAGGCCGGTCCTGCCAGCCTCATTCCGAACCCCTTGGTGATGTGCTTCCTCTGGTTTGAGGCTACATGTGCTGGGATCCTCACCTTTCGATGATGTTGTCCCACTGGTGTGGGGACACTCCTGCCTGGTTCCCATCCCCTTGGTGATGTGGGCCCTCTGGTGAGAGTCTGATCCTGGCTGTGTTCCACACCCTTCTGTGAGGGGGGCCCTCTGCTGTGAGGTCACTCCTGCATGGCTGGCACACATCGCCTTGGCGACGTTGGCCCTCTGCTGGCAGCTGGAGCCTGCTGGGAGCCTCCTCCTCTCGGTGATGAGTGCCCTCTAGCGTCAGGCCCTAACTTCTGAGCACCCCACGTTTTCTGATGTGAGCCCAGTGATGCCAGGACACTCCTGTCATGTTCCCATCACCATGGGGATGTGGGCCTTCTGCTCTGAGGTCCCAATGTCTGGGTTGCTCACAGTTTCATGATGTGGGCTGTCTGGTGTTAGTTCACTCAAGCCTGCATCCCCTAGCCTCTGTGCTCTGGGCCGCCTGCTGGGAGGTTCCAAATGCTGGATTCCTCACCTTTCTTATTTTTGGGCCCTCTGTTATGAGGCTCCTCCTGCTTGCCTCACTCCCAGCCCCTTGTTGATGGGTGTCCTATGGTTTGAAGCCACATGTTCTGGGTTCATCACCTTTAGATGATGTGGCCCTACTCATGTCAGGACACTGCTGCCTGGTTCCAATCCATTTGGTGATGTGGGCCCTCTGGTGCGAGTCTGATCCTGACTGGGTTCGTCACACTTCTCTGAGGTGGGCCCTCTGCTGTGAGGTCATTCGTGCCTGGTTGGCACACATCGCCTTGGCGACGTCAGCCCTCTGGTGGCAGTTGGAGCCTGCTGGGAGCCTCCTTCCCTTGGTGATGAGGGTCCTCTGGTGTCAGGCCCTAAATGCTGATCGCCCCAAAATTTTCTGATACGTTCTCAGTGGTGCGAGGACACTCCTACAAGATTTCCATCCCCATGAGGATTTGGGCCTCCTGCTCTGAGGTCCCAATGGCTGGGTTGCTCAGTTTCATGACATGGGCCCTCTTCTGTGAGTTCACTGTGGCCTGGATCCCATAGCCTCGGTGCTCTGGGCCGCCTGCTGGGAGGTTCCAACTGCTGGATTCCTCACTTTTTTATTCTATGGGCCCAGTGTTGTGAGGCTACTCCTGCCTGCCTCACTCCGAGGCCCTTGGTGATGTGGGTCCTCTGGTTTGAGGACACATGTGCTGAGTACCTCACCTTTCAATGATGTGGCCCCACTGGTGTGAAGACACTCCTGCCTGGTTCCCATCCCCTTGGTGATGTGGGCCCTCTGGTGAGAGTCTGATGTTGGCTGGGTTTCTCACCCTTCTGTGAGGTGGGACCTCTTCTGTGAGGTAAATACTGCCTGGCTTGCTCACGTTGCCTTGGCAGTGTGAGCCCTCAGGTGGTAGTTGGAGCCTGCTGGGAATCTCCTCCCCTCAGTTATGAGAGCTCTGGATAAAACACATATGCGCTTTTTTGCCAAGTGCATTATTTTCCAAGTTCTGTCTCTTTTCCTATGCTTTAAGAGCCACTCCCGTGTACCTTCTGAAATCGGTTTCCAGCAATTCTGTCCCGCATTCAGGTCCTCTTCGCAGCCTTACTTCACTATAATTTTACATGATAGCTGTCATTTATAACTCAGCAGGTTTGTGAATTACAGTGCCCCTGAGCTCCTTTCTTCAACTCGCTTTCTTGTGAGCTGGCCGCAACACCGCAGGATCTCTTCAGGCCCTAATCTAGTTCCAAAACGGCATGCGGAGCCTTTGCTTCATTCGTCTTCCTGGTGGGAAATGAGAGTTAAATTTGCCCGTCCATACACCTACAGATAGTCTCCCATTGCTTCTCCTTATTCTTCTTCATCTTCCGAAGAAATTGCAAACTGGGCCAAACAGGACGTTAAAGGCACTGACTCTCCAAGTGGGGAGAGTGTTAGTAAAGCATTTGGAAAGTTGCACCGAGTAGCAGGGGACGAAAAACGAGATAAATTTGAACACGTTTCCCGATCACACAGTGGATCATACACTGGGTTCCACATGCATGTTTTAGCTGAAGGAAGAATCCCTTAAACCAGGAGAGTTGGGAGCCATGGAATGGGTACCATGCAATATGACTTCAAAGGGTCTGCAGTTGCTCACCGAACCTCACCAATCCTATCACTGCTGCGTTTTTCCGCTCTACACACGTTTAATTCTCTTTCGGAGACATATAAATCCATAGGATTTAAGATTCTTACTAGTCAGGTATATTCTTAGGCGTTTAATATGGGGTGTTGAGTCCAATTCGTTGAGGAAGGAGTAGCTCTTGTCTATTATATATTTGGCTTATGGAACGGTATCTGTGCTAATTTCAATCTCTGGTTTTATGCAGCACCCCAACTCACCTTTCCCCTTAAGCAAGCATAAGTGGGTTTTCTACATTTGAGACCCTGTTCTGTTTTGTAATCCAGTTCCTGTGTAGCCAAGTTTACATTCCGTGTATTATGATATCTTACGATGTTTCTTTCTCTGTGTGATTTATTTCACTTAGAATCATTGTACCTGAATCTACTCTTTATGCCGCTACGGGCCTGATGACATAGATTTCATTGGTGAGTGATATTGCATTGTACGTAAGTACCACAATTTCTTTATCCATTTTTCACTTTCTGCGATATTAAACTGGTACCATAAACGAGGTTCTTGTAAACAGAGCCGTCCCAAAATTTGGGGTGGCTGTGTCTTTTTGATTTTAATTTCCCTAAGCTATAGGACCATATGTGGAAGTGCCCTAGCCTCTGTTGCTTTGTTTTTTAGATGTTTCAGGAATCACCATACACTTCTCCAAAGTGGCTGTTGGCAATTTACATCCCGCCCATCAGCATAACAAGGCTCCCAGTTCTCCATGGCCTGTCCTGCCTTTCTGGATTTTACACTTTTTTCAGATGGCACTTTTGACCCGGGGGCAGTGAGTCTTCATTGTAGTGCAGATTTCCTTTGCAAGCTTGCTTTGTGGGCCAAAAAGTGCGTATGCGTTTTTTCCTGAATATATTCAGGAAAAAACGCATACGCTCTTTTTGGCCAATGCATCATTGTCGACGTTCTGCCTCTTTTCCTATGCTTTACGTGCGACTCCAGTCTACGTCCTGAAATCAGTTTCCTGCAATTCTGCCCCGCTTTCAAGTCCTCTTGGCAGCCTTACTTCAATATATTTTTGGACAATAGCTGTCATTTATAACTCTACAAGTTTGTGAATTACAGAGCCCCTGAGCTCCTTTCTTCTACTCGCTTTCTTGTGAGCTGGCCGCAACACCGCAGGATTGCTTCAGGCCCTTGTGTGGTTCCAGCACGGCACACGGACCCTTTGGTTAATTCCTCTTCCTGGTGGGAAATGAGAGTTAAATTCCCCCGTCAAGACACCTCCAGCTAGTCTCTCATGGTTTCTCCCTATTCCTGTTCATCTTATGCAGAAATTGCCGACTGGGCCAAACAGGAGGTTAAAGGCACTGACTCTCCAAGTGGTTAGAGTGTTAGTAAAGCGTCTGGAATGTTGCACCCGAGTACCAGGGGACGAAAACTGAGACACATTTGAACACGTTTCCCGATCACACGGTGGATCATACTCTGTGTTCCACATGCATGTTTTAGCTGAAGGAAGAATCCCTTAAACCTGGAGAGTTGAGACCCATGGAATGGGTACCATGCAATATGACTTCAAAGGGTCTGCATTTGCTCACCGAACCTCACCAATCCTATCACTGCTGCGTTTATGCCGCTGTACACACGCTTGATTCTCTTTCGGAGACATATAAATCCATAGGTTTTAAGATTCTTACTAGTCAGGTATATTCTTAGGCGTTTAATAAGGGGTGTTAAGTCCACTTGGTTGAGCAAGGAGTAGCTCTTGTCTATTACATATTTGGCTTATGGACGGTATCTGTGCTAATTTCAATCTCTGGTTTTATGCAGCACCCCAACTCACCTTTCCCCTTAAGCAAGCATAAGTTGGTTTTCTACATTTGAGACCCTGTTCTGTTTTGTAATTCAGTTCCTGTTTAGCCAATTTTACATTCCGTGTAGTAGTGATATCTTATGATGTTTCTTTTTCTGTGTGACTTATTTCACTTAGAATCATCGTACCTGAATCCACTCATTATGCTGCTATGGGCCTGATGACATAGATTTCATTGCTGAGTGATATTGCATTGTACGTAAGTACCACAACTTCTTTATCCATTTTTCGCTTTCTGCGATATTGAACTTGTACCGTAAACGAGGTTCTTGTAAACAGAGCCGTCCCAAACTTTGGGGTGGCTGTGTCTTTTTGATTTTAATTTCCCTAAGCTATAGGACCATAAGTGGAAGTGCCCTAGGCTCTGTTGCTTTGTTTTTTAGATGTTTCAGGAAACACCATACACTTCTCCAGAGTGGCTGTTGGCAATTTACATCCCGCCCATCAGCATAACAAGGCTCCCAGTTCTCCATGGCCTGTCCTGCCTTTCTGGATTTTACACTTTTTTCAGATGGCCCTTTTGACCGGGGGGCAGTGAGACTTCATTGTAGTGCAGATTTCCTTTGCAAGCTTGCTTGGTTGGCCAAAAAGGGCGTATGCGTTTTTTCCTGAATATATTCAGGAAAAAACGCATACGCCCTTTTTGGCCAAGTGCATCATTGTGGACGTTCTGCCTCTTTTCCTATGCTTTAGATGCAATTCCAGTCTACCTCCTGAAATCGGTTTCCTGCAATTCTGCCCCGCTTTCAAGTCCTCTTGGCAGCCTTACTTCAGTATATTTTTGGACGATAGCTGTCATTTATAACTCTGCAGGTTTGTGAATTACAGTGCCCCTGAGCTCGTTTCTTCAACTCGCTTTCTTGTGAGCTGGCCACAACATCGCAGGATTGCTTCAGACCCTAGTGTGGTTCCGGCACGGCATGCTGAGCCTTTGGTTAATTCCTCTTCCTGGTGGGAAATGAGTGTTAAATATGTCCGTCCAGACACCTTCCTCACTCTCAACCCCTTGGTGATGTGGGTCCTCTGGTTTGTGGCCACCTTTGCTGGGTTCCTCACCTTTCGATGATGTGGCCCCACTAGTGTGAGGACACTCCTGCCTGGTTCTCTTCCACGTGGTTATGTGGACCCCCTGGTGAGAGTCAGTTCCTGGCTGTGTTCCTCACCCTTCTGTGAGGGAGACCCTCTGCTGATAGGTCACTCCTGCATGGCTGGCACACATTGCCTTGGTGAAGTCAGCCGTGTGGTGGCAGTTGGAGCGTGCTGGGAATCTCCTCCCCCCGGTGATGAGGGCCCTCTTGCGTCAGGCCCTAACTGCTGGGCTCACCAGCTTTTCTTAGTGAGCCCAATGATGCTTGGGCACTCCTCTTAGGATCCCATCTCCATGGGGATGTGGGCCTTCTGCTCTGAGGTTCCAACGGCTGTGTTGTTCACATTTTCATGATGTGGGCTCTCTGGTGTTAGTTCACAGAGGCCTGGATCCCATAGCCTCTGTGCTCTTGGCCGCCTGCTTGGAGGTTCCAACTGCTGGATTCCTCACTTTTTAAATTTTTTGGGCCCTCTGTTGTGAGGATCCTCCTGCCTGCCTCACTCCCAGCCCCTTCGTGATGTGTGTCGTCTGGTTTGAGGCCACATGTGCTGGGTTCCTCACCTTTCGATGATGTGGGACCAATGGTCTTAGGAGACTCCTGCTTGGTTCACATCCCCTTGGTGATGTGGGCCCTCTGTTGAGAGTCTGATCCTGGCTGGGTTCCTCACCCATCTGTGAGGTGGGCCGTCTGCGGTGAGGTGACTCCTGCCTGGCTTGCTCACCTCGCCTTGTGGACATGAGCCCTCTGGTGGCACTTGGAGCCTGCTGGGAGCCTCCTCCCCTCGGTGATGAGGGCCCTCTGGCGTCAGGCCCTAACTGCTGGGCTCCCCACATTTTGTGATGTGCACCCAGTGGTGCGAGGACACTCCAGCCAGGTTCACATACCCATTTGGATGTGGGCCTTCTGCTCTGAGGTCCCAATGCCTGGGTTGCTCACAGTTTCATGATGTGGGCTCTCTGCTGTTAGTTCACTCCTGCCTGCATCCCATAACTTCTGTGCTCTCGGTCGCCTGCTGGGAGGTTCCAACTGCTGGATTCCTCACCTTTCTTATTCTTTGGGCCCTCTGTTTTTAGGCTACTCCTGCCTGCCTCACTCCCATTCCCTTTGTGATATGTGTCCTCTGATTTGAGGCCACATGTGCTGGGTTCCGCACCTTTCGATGATGTGGCCCCACTGGAGGGAAGACAGTCCTGACTGGTCCCATCCCCTTGCTGATGTGGGCCCTCAGGTGAGAGTCTGATCCTGGCTGGGTTCCTCACCCTTCTGTGAGGTGGGCCCTCTGCTGTGAGGTCAATCATGCCTGTCTGGCACATGCCACCTTGGCGACGTGGGCCCTCTGGTGGCAGTTGGATTGTGCTGGGATCCTCCTCCCCTCGGTGATGAGGGCCCTCTTGCCTTAGGCCATAACTGCTGGGCTCCCCGCATTTTCTGATGTGCGCCAAGTGAGCGAGGACACTCTTGCCAGGTTCCCATCCCCATGGGGATATGGGCCTTCTGCTCTGAGGTCAAAACGGCTGGCTTGCTCACAGTACCATGATGTGGGCCCTCTGCTGTGAGTTCACTCTATGTGCCCTCTGTTGTGAGGCTCCTCCTGCCTGCCTCACTGCCAGCCCCTTGGTGATGACTGTCCTATGGCTTGAGGCCACATGTGCTGTGTTCCTCACCTTTCGATGATGTGGCCCCACTCGTGTGAGGACACTCCTGCCTGGTTCCCATCCCCTTGGTGAGGTGGGCCCTCTGGCGAGAGTCTAATCCTGGCTGGGTTCCTCAACGTCCTGTGAGGTAGGCCCTCTGCTGTGAGGTCACTCCTGCCTGGCTGGCCCACGTCACCTTGGAGACGTGAGCCCTCTGGTGGCAGTTGGAGCGTGCAGGGTGCCTCCTCCTCTCGGTGATGACGGCCCTCTGGCGTCAGGCCCTAAATGGTGGGCTCCCCAAATTTTCTGATGTGCGCCCAGTGGTGCGAAGCCATTCCTGCCAGGTTCCCATCCCAATGGGGATGTGGGCCTTCTGTTCTGAGGTCCCAACGGCTGGGCTGCTCACAGGTTCATGATGTGGGCCCTCTGCTGTGAGTTCACTGTGGCCTGGATCCCATAGCCTCGGTGTTCTGAGCCGCCTGCTGGAAGGTCTAAATGCTGGAATCCTCACGTTTTTTATATTATGTGCCCTGTGTTGTGAGGCTACTCCTGCCTGCCTCACTCCAAGGCCCTTGGTGATGTGGGTCCTCTGGTTTGAGGACACATGTGCTGGGTTCCTCACCTTAAGATGATGAGGCCCCACTGGTGTGAGGATAATTCTGACTGGTTCTCATCCCCTTTGTGATGTGGGTCCTCTGGTGAGAGTCTGATCCTGGCTGGGTTCCTCACCCATCTGTGAGGTGGGCCCTCTACTATCAGGTAACTCTTGCCTGGCTTGCTCACCTCGCCTTGTTGACATGAGCCCTCTGGTGGCACTTGGACCCTGCTGGGAGCCTCCTCACCCCTGTGATGAGGGCCCTCTGACGTCAGGCCCTAACTGCTGGGCTCCCCAACTTTTCTTAGTGAGCCCAGTGATGCTTGGGCACTCCTCTTAGGTTCCCATCTCCATGGGGATGTGGGCCTTCTGCTCTGAGGTTCCAACGGCTGGGTTGATCACAATTTCATGATGTGGGCTCTCTGGTGTTAGTTCACTGTGGCCTGGATTCCATAGCCTCTGTGCTCTTGGCCGCCTGCTGGGAGGTTCCAACTGCTCGATTCCTCAACTTTTGTATTCTATGGGTCCTGTGTTGTGATGCTCCTCCTGCCTGCCTCACTCGCAACCCCTTCGTGATGTGGGTCTTCTGGTTTGAGGCCACACATGCTGGGTTCTGCAACTTTCAATGATGTGGCCCCACTGGTGTGGGGACACTCCTGCCTGGTTCCCATCCCCTTGGTGATGTGGGCCTTCTGGTGACAGTCTTATCCTGGCTGGGTTCCTCACTCTTCTGTGAGGTAGGCCCTCTGCTGTGAGGTCAATCCTGCCTGACTTTCACACATCACCTTGGTGACGTGGGACCTCTGTTGGCACATGGAACCTGCTGGGAGCCTCCTGCCCTCGGTGATGATGGCCCTCTAGCATCAGGCCCTAACTGCTGGGCTCCCCACGTTTTCTGATGTGAGCCCAGTGATGCCAGGACACTCCTGTCAGGTTCCCATCCCCATGGGGATGTGGGCTTTCTGCTCTGAGGTCCCAAAGCCTGGGTTGCTCACAGTTTCATGATGTGGGCTCTCTGGTGTTAGTTCACTCCTGCCTGCATCCCATAGCTTCTGTGCTCTCGGCCGCCTTCTGGGAGGTTCCAAATGCTGGATTCCTCACCTTTTTTATTCTTTGGGCCCTCTGTTTTTAGGCTACTCCTACCTGCCTCACTCCCATCCCCTTTGTGATGTATGTCCTCTGATATGAGGCCACATGTGCTGGGTTCCTCACCTTCAATGATGTGGCCCCACTGGTGGGAGGACAGTCCTGACTGGTTCCCATCCCCTTGTCGTTGTGGGCCCTCTGGTGAGAGTCTCATCCTGCCTCGGTTCCTCACCCTTCTGTGAGATAGGCCCTCTGCTGTGAGGTCACTACTGTCTGGCTGGAACATGCCAACTTGTAGATGTGGGCCCTCTGTTGGCAGTTGGATCCTGCTGGGAGTCTCCTCCCCTCAGTTATGAGGGCCCCCTGGCGTCAGGCCCTAACTGCTGGGCTCCTAACATTTTCTGATATGTGCTAAGTGGTGTGAAGCCACTCCTGCCAGGTTCCCATCCCAATGGGGATGTGGGCCTTTTGTTCTGAGGTCCCAACGGCTGGGCTGCTCACAGGTTCATGATGTGGGCCCTCTGCTGTGAGTTCACTGCGGCCTGGATCCCATAGCCTCGGTGCTCTGGGCCACTTGCTGGGAGGTTCCAACTGCTGGATTCCTCAACTTTTATATTCTATGGACCCTGTGTTGTGAGGCCGGTCCTGCCAGCCTCATTCCGAACCCCTTGGTGATGTGCTTCCTCTGGTTTGAGGCTACATGTGCTGGGATCCTCACCTTTCGATGATGTTGTCCCACTGGTGTGGGGACACTCCTGCCTGGTTCCCATCCCCTTGGTGATGTGGGCCCTCTGGTGAGAGTCTGATCCTGGCTGTGTTCCTCACCCTTCTGTGAGGGGGGCCCTCTGCTGTGAGGTCACTCCTGCATGGCTGGCACACATCGCCTTGGCGACGTTGGCCCTCTGCTGGCAGCTGGAGCCTGCTGGGAGCCTCCTCCTCTCGGTGATGAGTGCCCTCTAGCGTCAGGCCCTAACTTCTGAGCACCCCACGTTTTCTGATGTGAGCCCAGTGATGCCAGGACACTCCTGTCATGTTCCCATCACCATGGGGATGTGGGCCTTCTGCTCTGAGGTCCCAATGTCTGGGTTGCTCACAGTTTCATGATGTGGGCTGTCTGGTGTTAGTTCACTCAAGCCTGCATCCCCTAGCCTCTGTGCTCTGGGCCGCCTGCTGGGAGGTTCCAAATGCTGGATTCCTCACCTTTCTTATTTTTGGGCCCTCTGTTATGAGGCTCCTCCTGCTTGCCTCACTCCCAGCCCCTTGTTGATGGGTGTCCTATGGTTTGAAGCCACATGTTCTGGGTTCATCACCTTTAGATGATGTGGCCCTACTCATGTCAGGACACTGCTGCCTGGTTCCAATCCATTTGGTGATGTGGGCCCTCTGGTGCGAGTCTGATCCTGACTGGGTTCGTCACACTTCTCTGAGGTGGGCCCTCTGCTGTGAGGTCATTCGTGCCTGGTTGGCACACATCGCCTTGGCGACGTCAGCCCTCTGGTGGCAGTTGGAGCCTGCTGGGAGCCTCCTTCCCTTGGTGATGAGGGTCCTCTGGTGTCAGGCCCTAAATGCTGATCGCCCCAAAATTTTCTGATACGTTCTCAGTGGTGCGAGGACACTCCTACAAGATTTCCATCCCCATGAGGATTTGGGCCTCCTGCTCTGAGGTCCCAATGGCTGGGTTGCTCAGTTTCATGACATGGGCCCTCTTCTGTGAGTTCACTGTGGCCTGGATCCCATAGCCTCGGTGCTCTGGGCCGCCTGCTGGGAGGTTCCAACTGCTGGATTCCTCACTTTTTTATTCTATGGGCCCAGTGTTGTGAGGCTACTCCTGCCTGCCTCACTCCGAGGCCCTTGGTGATGTGGGTCCTCTGGTTTGAGGACACATGTGCTGAGTACCTCACCTTTCAATGATGTGGCCCCACTGGTGTGAAGACACTCCTGCCTGGTTCCCATCCCCTTGGTGATGTGGGCCCTCTGGTGAGAGTCTGATGTTGGCTGGGTTTCTCACCCTTCTGTGAGGTGGGACCTCTTCTGTGAGGTAAATACTGCCTGGCTTGCTCACGTTGCCTTGGCAGTGTGAGCCCTCAGGTGGTAGTTGGAGCCTGCTGGGAATCTCCTCCCCTCAGTTATGAGAGCTCTGGATAAAACACATATGCGCTTTTTTGCCAAGTGCATTATTTTCCAAGTTCTGTCTCTTTTCCTATGCTTTAAGAGCCACTCCCGTGTACCTTCTGAAATCGGTTTCCAGCAATTCTGTCCCGCATTCAGGTCCTCTTCGCAGCCTTACTTCACTATAATTTTACATGATAGCTGTCATTTATAACTCAGCAGGTTTGTGAATTACAGTGCCCCTGAGCTCCTTTCTTCAACTCGCTTTCTTGTGAGCTGGCCGCAACACCGCAGGATCTCTTCAGGCCCTAATCTAGTTCCAAAACGGCATGCGGAGCCTTTGCTTCATTCGTCTTCCTGGTGGGAAATGAGAGTTAAATTTGCCCGTCCATACACCTACAGATAGTCTCCCATTGCTTCTCCTTATTCTTCTTCATCTTCCGAAGAAATTGCAAACTGGGCCAAACAGGACGTTAAAGGCACTGACTCTCCAAGTGGGGAGAGTGTTAGTAAAGCATTTGGAAAGTTGCACCGAGTAGCAGGGGACGAAAAACGAGATAAATTTGAACACGTTTCCCGATCACACAGTGGATCATACACTGGGTTCCACATGCATGTTTTAGCTGAAGGAAGAATCCCTTAAACCAGGAGAGTTGGGAGCCATGGAATGGGTACCATGCAATATGACTTCAAAGGGTCTGCAGTTGCTCACCGAACCTCACCAATCCTATCACTGCTGCGTTTTTCCGCTCTACACACGTTTAATTCTCTTTCGGAGACATATAAATCCATAGGATTTAAGATTCTTACTAGTCAGGTATATTCTTAGGCGTTTAATATGGGGTGTTGAGTCCAATTCGTTGAGGAAGGAGTAGCTCTTGTCTATTATATATTTGGCTTATGGAACGGTATCTGTGCTAATTTCAATCTCTGGTTTTATGCAGCACCCCAACTCACCTTTCCCCTTAAGCAAGCATAAGTGGGTTTTCTACATTTGAGACCCTGTTCTGTTTTGTAATCCAGTTCCTGTGTAGCCAAGTTTACATTCCGTGTATTATGATATCTTACGATGTTTCTTTCTCTGTGTGATTTATTTCACTTAGAATCATTGTACCTGAATCTACTCTTTATGCCGCTACGGGCCTGATGACATAGATTTCATTGGTGAGTGATATTGCATTGTACGTAAGTACCACAATTTCTTTATCCATTTTTCACTTTCTGCGATATTAAACTGGTACCATAAACGAGGTTCTTGTAAACAGAGCCGTCCCAAAATTTGGGGTGGCTGTGTCTTTTTGATTTTAATTTCCCTAAGCTATAGGACCATATGTGGAAGTGCCCTAGCCTCTGTTGCTTTGTTTTTTAGATGTTTCAGGAATCACCATACACTTCTCCAAAGTGGCTGTTGGCAATTTACATCCCGCCCATCAGCATAACAAGGCTCCCAGTTCTCCATGGCCTGTCCTGCCTTTCTGGATTTTACACTGTTTTCGGATGGCCCGTTTGACCGGGGGGAAGTGAGACTTCATTGTAGTGCAGATTTCCTTTGCAAGCTTGCTTGGTTGGCCAAAAAGGGCGTATGCGTTTTTTACTGAATATATTCAGGAAAAAACGCATACGCCCTTTTTGGCCAAGTGCAGCATTGTGGACGTTCTGCCTCTTTTCCTATGCTTTACATGCAATTCCAGTCTACCTCCTGAAATCGGTTTCCTGCAATTCTGCCCCGCTTTCAAGTCCTCTTGGCAGCCTTACTTCAATATATTTTTGGACGATAGCTGTCATTTATAACTCTGCAGGTTTGTGAATTACAGTGCCCCTGAGCTCCTTTCTTCAATTCGCTTTCTTGTGAGCTGGCCGCAACACCGCAGGATTGCTTCAGGCCCTAGTGTGGTTCCGGCACGGCACACTGAGCCTTTGGTTAATTCCTCTTCCTGGTGGGAAAAGAGAGTTAAATTTGCACGTCCAGACACCTCCAGCTAGTCTCTCATTGGTTCTCCCTATTCCTGTTCATGTTCCGCAGATATTGCAAACTGGGCCAAACAGGAGGTTAAAGGCACTGACTCTCCAAGTGGGGAGAGTGTTAGTAAAGCGTCTGGAATGTTGCACCCGAGTACCAGGGGACGAGAACTGAGACATATTGGAACACGTCTCCCGATCACACGGTTGATCATACTCTGGGTTCCACATGCATGTTTTAGCTGAAGGAAGAATCCCTTAAACCTGGAGATTTGAGACCCATGGAATGGGTACCATGCAATATGACTGCAAAGGGTCTTCATTTGCTCACCGAACCTCTCCAATCCTATCACTGCTGCGTTTATGCCCCTGTACACACGCTTGATTCTCTTTCGGAGACATAGCAATCCATAGGTTTTAAATTACTTACTAGTCAGGTACATTCTTAGGCGTTTAATATGGGGTGTTGAGTCCATTTCGTTGAGCAAGGAGTAGCTCTTTCTATTCCATATTTGGCTTAAGGAACTTTATCTGTGCTCATTTCAATGTCTGCTTTTATGCAGCACCCCAACTCACCTCTCCCCTTAAGCAAGCATAAGTTGGTTTTCTAAATTTGAGACCCTGTTCTGTTTTGTAATCCAGTTCTTGTGTAGCCAAGTTTACATTCCGTGTATTAGTGATATCTTATGATGTTTCTTTTTCTGTGTAACTTATTTCAGTTGGAAGCATCATACCTGAATCCACTCATTATGCTGCTATGGGCCTGATGACATAGATGTCATTGCTGAGTGATATTGCATTGTACGTAAGTACCACAACTCCTTTATCCATTTTGCGCTTTCTGCAATATTGAACTTGTACCATAAACGAGGTTCTTGTAAACAGAGCCGTCCCAATCTTTGGGGTGGCTGTGGCTTTTTGATTTTAATTTCCCTAAGCTATAGGACCATAAGTGGAAGTGTCCCAGGCTCTGTTGCTTTGTTTTTTAGATGTTTCAGGAAACAACATACACTTCTCCCGAGTGGCTGTTGGCAATTTACATCCCGCCCATCAGCATAACAAGGCTCCCAGTTCTCCATGGCCTGTCCTGCCTTTCTGGATTTTACACTTTTTTCAGATGGCCCTTTTGACCGGGGGGCATTGAGACTTCATTGTAGTGCAGATTTCCTTTGCAAGCTTGCTTGGTTGGCCAAAAAGGGCGTATGCGTTTTTTCCTGAATATATTCAGGAAAAAACGCATACGCCCTTTTTGGCCAAGTGCATCATTGTCGACGTTCTGCCTCTTTTCCTATGCTTTAAATGCAATTCCAGTCTCCCTCCTGAAATTGGCTTCCTGCAATTCTGCCCCGCTTTCAAGTCCTCTTGGCAGCCTTACTTCAGTATATTTTTGGACGATAGCTGTCATTTATAACTCTGCAGGTTTGTGAATTACAGTGCCCCTGAGCTCCTTTCTTCAACTCGCTTTCTTCTGAGCTGGCCGCAACACCGCAGGATTGCTTCAGGCCCTAGTGTGGTTCTGGCATGGCACGCTGAGCCTTTGGTTAATTCCTCTTCCTGGTGGGAAATGAGAGTTAAATTTCCCCGTCCAGACATCTCCAGCTAGTCTCTCATTGTTTCTCCCTATTCCTGTTCATTTTCCACAGGTATTGCAAACTGTGCCAAACAGGAGGTTAAAGGCACTGACTCTCCAAGTTGGGAGAGTGTTACTAAAGCGTCTGGAATGTTGCACCCAAGTAGAAAGGGACGAAAACTGAGACACATTTGAACACGTTTCCCGATCACACAGTGGATCATACTCTGGGTTCCACATGCATGTTTTAGCTGAAGCAAGAATCTCTTAAACCTGGAGAGTTGAGACCCATGGAATGTGTACCATGCAGTATGACTTCAAAGGGTCTGCATTTGCTCACCGAACCTCACCAATCCTATCACTGCTGCGCTTATGCCGCTGTACACACGGTTGATTCTCTTTCAGAGACATATAAATCCATAGGTTTTAAGATTCTTCCTAGTCAGGTATATTCTTAGGCGTTTAATATGGCGTGTTGAGTCCACTTCGTTGAGCAAGGAGTAGCTCTTGTCTATTACATATTTGGCTTATGGAACGGTATCTGTGCTAAGTTCAATCTCTGGTTTTATGCAGCACCCCAACTCACCTTTCCCCTTAAGCAAGCATAAGTTGTTTTTTGACATTTGAGACGCTGTTCTGTTTTGTAATTCAGTTCCTGTGTAGCCAAGTTTACATTCCGTGTAGTAGTGATATCTTATGATGTTTCTTTTTCTGTGTGACTTATTTCACTTAGAATCATCGTACCTGAATCCACTCATTATGCTGCTATGGGCCTGATGACATAGATTTCATTGCTGAGTGATATTGCATTGTACGTAAGTACCACAACTTCTTTATCCATTTTTCGCTTTCTGCGACAATGAACTTGAACCGTAAACGAGGTTCTTGTAAACAGAGCCGTCCCAAACTTTGGGGTGGCTGTGTCTTTTTTATTTTAATTTCCATAAGCTACAGGACCATAAGTCGAAGTGCCCTAGGCTCTGTTGCTTTGTTTTTTGGATGTTTCAGGAAATATCATACACTTCTCCAGAGTGGCTGTTGGCAATTTACATCCCGCCCATCAGCATAACAAGGCTCCCAGTTCTCCATGGCCTGTCCTGCCTTTCTGGATTTTACACTTTTTTCAGATGGCCCTTTTGACCGGGGGGCAGTGAGACTTCATTGTAGTGCAGATTTCCTTTGCAAGCTTGCTTGGTTGGCCAAAAAGGGCGTATGCGTTTTTTCCTGAATATATTCAGGAAAAAACGCATACGCCCTTTTTGGCCAAGTGCATCATTGTGGATGTTCTGCCTCTTTTCCTATGCTTTACATGCAATTCCAGTCTACCTCCTGAAATCGGTTTCCTGCAATTCTGCCCCGCTTTCAAGTGCTCTTGGCAGCCTTACTTCAATATATTTTTGGACGATAGCTGTCATTTATAACTCTGCAGGTTTGTGAATTACAGTGCCCCTGAGCTCCTTTCTTCAACTCGCTTTCTTGTGAGCTGGCCGCAACACTGCAGGATTGCTTCAGGCCCTAGTGTGGTTCCGGCACGGCACGCTGAGCCTTTGCTTAATTCCTCTTCCTGGTGGGAAATGAGAGATAAATTTGCCCGTCCAGACACCTCCAGCTAGTCTCTCATTCGTTCTCCCTATTCCTGTTCATCTTACGCAGAAATTGCCAACAGGAGGTTAAAGGCACTGACTCTCCAAGTGGGGAGAGTGTTAGTAAAGCTTCTGGAATGTTGCACCGGAGTACCAGGGGACGAAAACTGAGACACAGTGGAACATGTTTCCCGATCACACGGTGGATCATACTCTGGGTTCCACATGCACGTTTTAGCTGAAGGAAGAATCCCATAAACCTGGAGAGTTGAGACCCGTGGAATGGGTACCATGCAATATGACTTCAAATGGTCTGCATTTGCTCACCGAACCTCACCAATCCTATCACTGCTGAGTTTATGCCGCTGTCCACACGCTTGATTCTCTTTCAGAGACATATAAATCCATAGGTTTTAAGATTCTTACTAGTCAGGTATATTCTTAAGCGTTTAATATGGGGTGTTGAGTCCACTTCGTTGAGGAAGGAGTAGCTCTTGTCTATTACATATTTGGCTTATGGAACGGTATCTGTGCTAATTTCAATCTCTGGTTTTAGGCAGCACCCCAACTCACCTTTCCCCTTAAGCAAGCATAAGTTGGTTTTCAACATTTGAGACCCTGTTCTGTTTTGTAATTCAGTTCCTGTGTAGCCAAGTTTACATTCCGTGTAGTAGTGATATCTTATGATGTTTCTTTTTCTGTGTGACTTATTTCACTTAGAATCATCGTACCTGAATCCACTCATTATGCTGCTACGGGCCTGATGACATAGATTTCATTGCTGAGTGATATTGCATTGTACGTAAGTACCACAACATCTTTATCCATTTTTCGCTTTCTGCGACATTGAACTTGTACCGTAAATGAGGTTCTTGTAAACAGAGCCGTCCCAAACTTTCGGGTGGCTGTGTCTTTTTGATTTTAATTTCCCTACCTTATAGGACTATAAGAGGAAGTGCCCTAGGCTCTGTTGCTTTGTTTTTTGGATGTTTCAGGAAACACCATACACTTCTCCCGAGGGGCTGTTGGCAATTTTCATCCCGCCCATCAGCATAACAAGGCTCCCAGTTCTCCATGGCCTGTCCTGCCTTTCTGGATTTTACACTTTTTTCAGATGGCCCTTTTGACCGGGGGGCAGTGAGACTTCATTGTAGTGCAGATTTTTTTGCAAGCTTGCTTGGTTGGCCTAAAAGGGCGTATGCGTTTTTTCCTTAATATATTCAGGAAAAAACGCATACGCCCTTTTTGGCCAAGTGCATCATTGTGTATGTTCTGCCTCTTTTCCTATGCTTTACATGCAATTCCAGTCTACCTCCTGAAATTGGTTTCCTGCAATTCTGCCCCGCTTTCAAGTGCTCTTGGCAGCCATAATTCAATATATTTTTGGACGATAGCTGTCATTTTTAAGTCTGCAGGTTTGTGAATTACAGTGCCCCTGAGCTCCTTTCTTCAACTCGCTTTCTTCTGGGATGGCCGCAACACCGCAGGATTGCTTCAGGCCCTAATCTGGTTCCGGCACGGCACGCTGAGCCTTTGGTTAATTCCTCTTCCTGGTGGGAAATGTGAGATAAATTTGCCCGTCCAGACACCTCCAGCTAGTCTCTCATTGGTTCTCCCTATTCCTGTTCATTTTCCGCAGAAATTGCAAACAGGGCCAAACAGGACGTTAAAGGCACTGACTCTCCAAGTCGGAAGAGAGTTAGTAAAGCGTCTGGAATGTTGCACCCGAGTACCAGGGGACGAGAACTGAGACATATTGGAACACGTCTCCCGACCACACGGTTGATCATACTCTGGGTTCCACATGCATGTTTTAGCTGAAGGAAGAATCCCTTAAACCTGGAGATTTGAGACCCATGGAATGGGTACCATGCAATATGACTGCAAAGGGTCTTCATTTGCTCACCGAACCTCTCCAATCCTATCACTGCTGCGTTTATGCCCCTGTACACACGCTTGATTCTCTTTCGGAGACATAGCAATCCATAGGTTTTAAATTACTTACTAGTCAGGTACATTCTTAGGCGTTTAATATGGGGTGTTGAGTCCATTTCGTTGAGCAAGGAGTAGCTCTTTCTATTCCATATTTGGCTTAAGGAACTTTATCTGTGCTCATTTCAATGTCTGCTTTTATGCAGCACCCCAACTCACCTTTCCCCTTAAGCAAGCATAAGTTGGTTTTCTAAATTTGAGACCCTGTTCTGTTTTGTAATCCAGTTCTTGTGTAGCCAAGTTTACATTCCGTGTATTAGTGATATCTTATGATGTTTCTTTTTCTGTGTAACTTATTTCAGTTGGAAGCATCATACCTGAATCCACTCATTATGCTGCTACGGGCCTGATGACATAGATGTCATTGCTGAGTGATATTGCATTGTACGTAAGTACCACAACTTCTTTATCCATTTTGCGCTTTCTGCGATATTGAACTTGTACCATAAACGAGGTTCTTGTAAACAGAGCCGTCCGAATCTTTGGGGTGGCTGTGTCTTTTTGATTTTAATTTCCCTAAGCTATAGGACCATAAGTGGAAGTGTCCCAGGCTCTGTTGCTTTGTTTTTTAGATGTTTCAGGAAACACCATACACTTCTCCCGAGTGGCTGTTGGCAATTTACATCCCACCCATCAGCATAACAAGGCTCCCAGTTCTCCATGGCCTGTCCTGCCTTTCTGGATTCTACACATTTTGTAGATGGCCCTTTTGACCGGGGGGATGTGAGACTTCATTGTAGTGCAGATTTCCTTTGCAAGCTTGCTTGGTTGGCCAAAAAGGGCGTATGCGTTTTTTCCTGAATATATTCAGGAAAAAACGCATACGCCCTTTTTGGCCAAGTGCATCATTGTGGACGTTCTGCCTCTTTTCCTATGCTTTAAATGCAATTCCAGTCTACCTCCTGAAATCGGTTTCCTGCAATTCTGCCCTGCTTTCAAGTCCTCTTGGCAGCCTTACTTCAGTATATTTTTGGACGATAGCTGTCATTTATAACTCTGCAGGTTTGTGAATGACAGTGCCCCTGAGCTCCTTTCTTCAAGTCGCTTTCTTGTGAGCTGGCCGCATCACCGCAGGATTGCTTCAGGCCCTATACTTGTTCCGGCACGGCACGCTGAGCCTTTGCTTAATTCCTCTTCCTGGTGGGAAATGAGAGTTAAATTTGCCCGTCCAGACACCTCCAGCTAGTCTCTCATTGGTTCTCCCTATTCCTGTTCATCTTACGCAGAAATTGCAAACAGGGCCAAACAGGAGGTTAAAGGCACTGACTCTCCAAGTCGGGAGAGTGTTAGTAAAGCATCTGGAATGTTGAACCCGAGTACCAGGGGACGAGAATGGAGACATATTTGAACACATCTCCGGAGCACACGTTTGATCATACTCTGAGTTCCACATGCATGGTTTAGCTAAAGGAAGAATCCATTAAAGCTGGAGAGTTGAGACCCGTGGAATGGGTACCATGCAATATGACTTCAAAGGGTCTTCATTTGCTCACCGAACCTCTCCAATCCTATCACTGCTGCGTTTATGCCCCTGTACACACGCTTGATTCTCTTTCGGAGACATAGCAATCCATAGGTTTTAAGATACTTACTAGTCAGGTACATTCTTAGGCGTTTAATATAGGGTGTTGAGTCCATTTCGTTGAGCAAGGAGTAGCTCTTGTCTATTCCATATTTGGCTTAAGGAACTTTATCTGTGCTCATTTCAATCTGTGGTTTTATGCAGCACCCCAACTCACCTTTCCCCTTAAGCAAGCATAAGTTGGTTTTCTAAATTTGAGACCCTGTTCTGTTTTGTAATCCAGTTCCTGTGTAGCCAAGTTTACATTCTGTGTATTAGTGATATCTTATGATGTTTCTTTTTCTTTGTGACTTATTTCAGTTAGAATCATCATACCTGAATCCACTCATTATGCTGCTACGGGCCTGATGACATAGATTTCATTGCTGAGTGATATTGCATTGTACGTAAGTACCACAACTTCTTTATCCATTTTTCACTTTCTGCGATATTGAACTTGTACCATAAACGAGGTTCTTGTAAACAGAGCCGTCCCAAACTTTGGGGTGGCTGTGTCTTTTTGATTTTAATTTCCCTAAGCTATAGGACCATAAGTGGAAGTGCCCTAGGCTCTGTTGCTTTGTTTTTTAGATGTTTCAGGAAACACCATACAGTTCTCCAGAGTGGCTTTTGGCAATTTACATCCCGCCCATCAGCATAACAAGGCTCCCAGTTCTCCATGGCCTGTCCTGCCTTTCTGGATTTTACACTTTTTTCAGATGGCACTTTTGACCCGGGGGCAGTGAGTCTTCATTGTAGTGCAGATTTCCTTTGCAAGCTTGCTTTGTGGGCCAAAAAGTGCGTATGCGTTTTTTCCTGAATATATTCAGGAAAAAACGCATACGCTCTTTTTGGCCAATGCATCATTGTCGACGTTCTGCCTCTTTTCCTATGCTTTACGTGCGACTCCAGTCTACGTCCTGAAATCAGTTTCCTGCAATTCTGCCCCGCTTTCAAGTCCTCTTGGCAGCCTTACTTCAATATATTTTTGGACAATAGCTGTCATTTATAACTCTACAAGTTTGTGAATTACAGAGCCCCTGAGCTCCTTTCTTCTACTCGCTTTCTTGTGAGCTGGCCGCAACACCGCAGGATTGCTTCAGGCCCTTGTGTGGTTCCAGCATGGCACACGGACCCTTTGGTTAATTCCTCTTCCTGGTGGGAAATGAGAGTTAAATTCCCCCGTCAAGACACCTCCAGCTAGTCTCTCATGGTTTCTCCCTATTCCTGTTCATCTTATGCAGAAATTGCCGACTGGGCCAAACAGGAGGTTAAAGGCACTGACTCTCCAAGTGGTTAGAGTGTTAGTAAAGCGTCTGGAATGTTGCACCCGAGTACCAGGGGACGAAAACTGAGACACATTTGAACACGTTTCCCGATCACACGGTGGATCATACTCTGTGTTCCACATGCATGTTTTAGCTGAAGGAAGAATCCCTTAAACCTGGAGAGTTGAGACCCATGGAATGGGTACCATGCAATATGACTTCAAAGGGTCTGCATTTGCTCACCGAACCTCACCAATCCTATCACTGCTGCGTTTATGCCGCTGTACACACGCTTGATTCTCTTTCGGAGACATATAAATCCATAGGTTTTAAGATTCTTACTAGTCAGGTATATTCTTAGGCGTTTAATAAGGGGTGTTAAGTCCACTTGGTTGAGCAAGGAGTAGCTCTTGTCTATTACATATTTGGCTTATGGACGGTATCTGTGCTAATTTCAATCTCTGGTTTTATGCAGCACCCCAACTCACCTTTCCCCTTAAGCAAGCATAAGTTGGTTTTCTACATTTGAGACCCTGTTCTGTTTTGTAATTTAGTTCCTGTTTAGCCAATTTTACATTCCGTGTAGTAGTGATATCTTATGATGTTTCTTTTTCTGTGTGACTTATTTCACTTAGAATCATCGTACCTGAATCCACTCATTATGCTGCTATGGGCCTGATGACATAGATTTCATTGCTGAGTGATATTGCATTGTACGTAAGTACCACAACTTCTTTATCCATTTTTCACTTTCTGCGATATTGAACTTGTACCGTAAACGAGGTTCTTGTAAACAGAGCCGTCCCAAACTTTGGGGTGGCTGTGTCTTTTTGATTTTAATTTCCCTAAGCTATAGGACCATAAGTGGAAGTGCCCTAGGCTCTGTTGCTTTGTTTTTTAGATGTTTCAGGAAACACCATACACTTCTCCAGAGTGGCTGTTGGCAATTTACATCCCGCCCATCAGCATAACAAGGCTCCCAGTTCTCCATGGCCTGTCCTGCCTTTCTGGATTTTACACTTTTTTCAGATGGCCCTTTTGACCGGGGGGCAGTGAGACTTCATTGTAGTGCAGATTTCCTTTGCAAGCTTGCTTGGTTGGCCAAAAAGGGCGTATGCGTTTTTTCCTGAATATATTCAGGAAAAAACGCATACGCCCTTTTTGGCCAAGTGCATCATTGTGGACGTTCTGCCTCTTTTCCTATGCTTTAGATGCAATTCCAGTCTACCTCCTGAAATCGGTTTCCTGCAATTCTGCCCCGCTTTCAAGTCCTCTTGGCAGCCTTACTTCAGTATATTTTTGGACGATAGCTGTCATTTATAACTCTGCAGGTTTGTGAATTACAGTGCCCCTGAGCTCGTTTCTTCAACTCGCTTTCTTGTGAGCTGGCCGCAACACCGCAGGATTGCTTCAGGCCCTTGTGTGGTTCCAGCACGGCACACGGACCCTTTGGTTAATTCCTCTTCCTGGTGGGAAATGAGAGTTAAATTCCCCCGTCAAGACACCTCCAGCTAGTCTCTCATGGTTTCTCCCTATTCCTGTTCATCTTATGCAGAAATTGCCGACTGGGCCAAACAGGAGGTTAAAGGCACTGACTCTCCAAGTGGTTAGAGTGTTAGTAAAGCGTCTGGAATGTTGCACCCGAGTACCAGGGGACGAAAACTGAGACACATTTGAACACGTTTCCCGATCACACGGTGGATCATACTCTGTGTTCCACATGCATGTTTTAGCTGAAGGAAGAATCCCTTAAACCTGGAGAGTTGAGACCCATGGAATGGGTACCATGCAATATGACTTCAAAGGGTCTGCATTTGCTCACCGAACCTCACCAATCCTATCACTGCTGCGTTTATGCCGCTGTACACACGCTTGATTCTCTTTCGGAGACATATAAATCCATAGGTTTTAAGATTCTTACTAGTCAGGTGTATTCTTAGGCGTTTAATAAGGGGTGTTAAGTCCACTTGGTTGAGCAAGGAGTAGCTCTTGTCTATTACATATTTGGCTTATGGAACGGTATCTGTGCTAATTTCAATCTCTGGTTTTATGCAGCACCCCAACTCACCTTTCCCCTTAAGCAAGCATAAGTTGGTTTTCTACATTTGAGACCCTGTTCTGTTTTGTAATTTAGTTCCTGTTTAGCCAATTTTACATTCCGTGTAGTAGTGATATCTTATGATGTTTCTTTTTCTGTGTGACTTATTTCACTTAGAATCATCGTACCTGAATCCACTCATTATGCTGCTATGGGCCTGATGACATAGATTTCATTGCTGAGTGATATTGCATTGTACGTAAGTACCACAACTTCTTTATCCATTTTTCGCTTTCTGCGATATTGAACTTGTACCGTAAACGAGGTTCTTGTAAACAGAGCCGTCCCAAACTTTGGGGTGGCTGTGTCTTTTTGATTTTAATTTCCCTAAGCTATAGGACCATAAGTGGAAGTGCCCTAGGCTCTGTTGCTTTGTTTTTTAGATGTTTCAGGAAACACCATACACTTCTCCAGAGTGGCTGTTGGCAATTTACATCCCGCCCATCAGCATAACAAGGCTCCCAGTTCTCCATGGCCTGTCCTGCCTTTCTGGATTTTACACTTTTTTCAGATGGCCCTTTTGACCGGGGGGCAGTGAGACTTCATTGTAGTGCAGATTTCCTTTGCAAGCTTGCTTGGTTGGCCAAAAAGGGCGTATGCGTTTTTTCCTGAATATATTCAGGAAAAAACGCATACGCCCTTTTTGGCCAAGTGCATCATTGTGGACGTTCTGCCTCTTTTCCTATGCTTTAGATGCAATTCCAGTCTACCTCCTGAAATCGGTTTCCTGCAATTCTGCCCCGCTTTCAAGTCCTCTTGGCAGCCTTACTTCAGTATATTTTTGGACGATAGCTGTCATTTATAACTCTGCAGGTTTGTGAATTACAGTGCCCCTGAGCTCGTTTCTTCAACTCGCTTTCTTGTGAGCTGGCCACAACATCGCAGGATTGCTTCAGACCCTAGTGTGGTTCCGGCACGGCATGCTGAGCCTTTGGTTAATTCCTCTTCCTGGTGGGAAATGAGTGTTAAATATGCACGTCCAGACACCTACCTCACTCTCAACCCCTTGGTGATGTGGGTCCTCAGGTTTGTGGCCACCTTTGCTGGGTTCCTCACCTTTCGATGATGTGGCCCCACTAGTGTGAGGACACTCCTGCCTGGTTCTCATCCACGTGGTTATGTGGACCCCCTGGTGAGAGTCAGTTCCTGGCTGTGTTCCTCACCCTTCTGTGAGGGAGACCCTCTGCTGATAGGTCACTCCTGCATGGCTGGCACACATTGCCTTGGTGAAGTCAGCCGTGTGGTGGCAGTTGGAGCGTGCTGGGAATCTCCTCCCCCTGGTGATGAGGGCCCTCTTGCGTCAGGCCCTAACTGCTGGGCTCACCAGCTTTTCTTAGTGAGCCCAATGATGCTTGGGCACTCCTCTTAGGATCCCATCTCCATGGGGATGTGGGCCTTCTGCTCTGAGGTTCCAACGGCTGTGTTGTTCACATTTTCATGATGTGGGCTCTCTGGTGTTAGTTCACAGAGGCCTGGATCCCATAGCCTCTGTGCTCTTGGCCGCCTGCTTGGAGGTTCCAACTGCTGGATTCCTCACTTTTTAAATTTTTTGGGCCCTCTGTTGTGAGGATCCTCCTGCCTGCCTCACTCCCAGCCCCTTCGTGATGTGTGTCGTCTGGTTTGAGGCCACATGTGCTGGGTTCCTCACCTTTCGATGATGTGGGACCAATGGTCTTAGGAGACTCCTGCTTGGTTCACATCCCCTTGGTGATGTGGGCCCTCTGTTGAGAGTCTGATCCTGGCTGGGTTCCTCACCCATCTGTGAGGTGGGCCGTCTGCGGTGAGGTGACTCCTGCCTGGCTTGCTCACCTCGCCTTGTGGACATGAGCCCTCTGGTGGCACTTGGAGCCTGCTGGGAGCCTCCTCCCCTCGGTGATGAGGGCCCTCTGGCGTCAGGCCCTAACTGCTGGGCTCCCCACATTTTGTGATGTGCACCCAGTGGTGCGAGGACACTCCAGCCAGGTTCACATACCCATTTGGATGTGGGCCTTCTGCTCTGAGGTCCCAATGCCTGGGTTGCTCACAGTTTCATGATGTGGGCTCTCTGCTGTTAGTTCACTCCTGCCTGCATCCCATAACTTCTGTGCTCTCGGTCGCCTGCTGGGAGGTTCCAACTGCTGGATTCCTCACCTTTCTTATTCTTTGGGCCCTCTGTTTTTAGGCTACTCCTGCCTGCCTCACTCCCATTCCCTTTGTGATATGTGTCCTCTGATTTGAGGCCACATGTGCTGGGTTCCGCACCTTTCGATGATGTGGCCCCACTGGAGGGAAGACAGTCCTGACTGGTCCCATCCCCTTGCTGATGTGGGCCCTCAGGTGAGAGTCTGATCCTGGCTGGGTTCCTCACCCTTCTGTGAGGTGGGCCCTCTGCTGTGAGGTCAATCATGCCTGTCTGGCACATGCCACCTTGGCGACGTGGGCCCTCTGGTGGCAGTTGGATTGTGCTGGGATCCTCCTCCCCTCGGTGATGAGGGCCCTCTTGCCTTAGGCCATAACTGCTGGGCTCCCCGCATTTTCTGATGTGCGCCAAGTGAGCGAGGACACTCTTGCCAGGTTCCCATCCCCATGGGGATATGGGCCTTCTGCTCTGAGGTCAAAACGGCTGGCTTGCTCACAGTACCATGATGTGGGCCCTCTGCTGTGAGTTCACTCTATGTGCCCTCTGTTGTGAGGCTCCTCCTGCCTGCCTCACTGCCAGCCCCTTGGTGATGACTGTCCTATGGCTTGAGGCCACATGTGCTGTGTTCCTCACCTTTCGATGATGTGGCCCCACTCGTGTGAGGACACTCCTGCCTGGTTCCCATCCCCTTGGTGAGGTGGGCCCTCTGGCGAGAGTCTAATCCTGGCTGGGTTCCTCAACGTCCTGTGAGGTAGGCCCTCTGCTGTGAGGTCACTCCTGCCTGGCTGGCCCACGTCACCTTGGAGACGTGAGCCCTCTGGTGGCAGTTGGAGCGTGCAGGGTGCCTCCTCCTCTCGGTGATGACGGCCCTCTGGCGTCAGGCCCTAAATGGTGGGCTCCCCAAATTTTCTGATGTGCGCCCAGTGGTGCGAAGCCATTCCTGCCAGGTTCCCATCCCAATGGGGATGTGGGCCTTCTGTTCTGAGGTCCCAACGGCTGGGCTGCTCACAGGTTCATGATGTGGGCCCTCTGCTGTGAGTTCACTGTGGCCTGGATCCCATAGCCTCGGTGTTCTGAGCCGCCTGCTGGAAGGTCTAAATGCTGGAATCCTCACGTTTTTTATATTATGTGCCCTGTGTTGTGAGGCTACTCCTGCCTGCCTCACTCCAAGGCCCTTGGTGATGTGGGTCCTCTGGTTTGAGGACACATGTGCTGGGTTCCTCACCTTAAGATGATGAGGCCCCACTGGTGTGAGGATAATTCTGACTGGTTCTCATCCCCTTTGTGATGTGGGTCCTCTGGTGAGAGTCTGATCCTGGCTGGGTTCCTCACCCATCTGTGAGGTGGGCCCTCTACTATCAGGTAACTCTTGCCTGGCTTGCTCACCTCGCCTTGTTGACATGAGCCCTCTGGTGGCACTTGGACCCTGCTGGGAGCCTCCTCACCCCTGTGATGAGGGCCCTCTGACGTCAGGCCCTAACTGCTGGGCTCCCCAACTTTTCTTAGTGAGCCCAGTGATGCTTGGGCACTCCTCTTAGGTTCCCATCTCCATGGGGATGTGGGCCTTCTGCTCTGAGGTTCCAACGGCTGGGTTGATCACAATTTCATGATGTGGGCTCTCTGGTGTTAGTTCACTGTGGCCTGGATCCCATAGCCTCTGTGCTCTTGGCCGCCTGCTGGGAGGTTCCAACTGCTCGATTCCTCAACTTTTGTATTCTATGGGTCCTGTGTTGTGATGCTCCTCCTGCCTGCCTCACTCGCAACCCCTTCGTGATGTGGGTCTTCTGGTTTGAGGCCACACATGCTGGGTTCTGCAACTTTCAATGATGTGGCCCCACTGGTGTGGGGACACTCCTGCCTGGTTCCCATCCCCTTGGTGATGTGGGCCTTCTGGTGACAGTCTTATCCTGGCTGGGTTCCTCACTCTTCTGTGAGGTAGGCCCTCTGCTGTGAGGTCAATCCTGCCTGACTTTCACACATCACCTTGGTGACGTGGGACCTCTGTTGGCACATGGAACCTGCTGGGAGCCTCCTGCCCTCGGTGATGATGGCCCTCTAGCATCAGGCCCTAACTGCTGGGCTCCCCACGTTTTCTGATGTGAGCCCAGTGATGCCAGGACACTCCTGTCAGGTTCCCATCCCCATGGGGATGTGGGCTTTCTGCTCTGAGGTCCCAAAGCCTGGGTTGCTCACAGTTTCATGATGTGGGCTCTCTGGTGTTAGTTCACTCCTGCCTGCATCCCATAGCTTCTGTGCTCTCGGCCGCCTTCTGGGAGGTTCCAAATGCTGGATTCCTCACCTTTTTTATTCTTTGGGCCCTCTGTTTTTAGGCTACTCCTACCTGCCTCACTCCCATCCCCTTTGTGATGTATGTCCTCTGATATGAGGCCACATGTGCTGGGTTCCTCACCTTCAATGATGTGGCCCCACTGGTGGGAGGACAGTCCTGACTGGTTCCCATCCCCTTGTCGTTGTGGGCCCTCTGGTGAGAGTCTCATCCTGCCTCGGTTCCTCACCCTTCTGTGAGATAGGCCCTCTGCTGTGAGGTCACTACTGTCTGGCTGGAACATGCCAACTTGTAGATGTGGGCCCTCTGTTGGCAGTTGGATCCTGCTGGGAGTCTCCTCCCCTCAGTTATGAGGGCCCCCTGGCGTCAGGCCCTAACTGCTGGGCTCCTAACATTTTCTGATATGTGCTAAGTGGTGTGAAGCCACTCCTGCCAGGTTCCCATCCCAATGGGGATGTGGGCCTTTTGTTCTGAGGTCCCAACGGCTGGGCTGCTCACAGGTTCATGATGTGGGCCCTCTGCTGTGAGTTCACTGCGGCCTGGATCCCATAGCCTCGGTGCTCTGGGCCACTTGCTGGGAGGTTCCAACTGCTGGATTCCTCAACTTTTATATTCTATGGACCCTGTGTTGTGAGGCCGGTCCTGCCAGCCTCATTCCGAACCCCTTGGTGATGTGCTTCCTCTGGTTTGAGGCTACATGTGCTGGGATCCTCACCTTTCGATGATGTTGTCCCACTGGTGTGGGGACACTCCTGCCTGGTTCCCATCCCCTTGGTGATGTGGGCCCTCTGGTGAGAGTCTGATCCTGGCTGTGTTCCTCACCCTTCTGTGAGGGGGGCCCTCTGCTGTGAGGTCACTCCTGCATGGCTGGCACACATCGCCTTGGCGACGTTGGCCCTCTGCTGGCAGCTGGAGCCTGCTGGGAGCCTCCTCCTCTCGGTGATGAGTGCCCTCTAGCGTCAGGCCCTAACTTCTGAGCACCCCACGTTTTCTGATGTGAGCCCAGTGATGCCAGGACACTCCTGTCATGTTCCCATCACCATGGGGATGTGGGCCTTCTGCTCTGAGGTCCCAATGTCTGGGTTGCTCACAGTTTCATGATGTGGGCTGTCTGGTGTTAGTTCACTCAAGCCTGCATCCCCTAGCCTCTGTGCTCTGGGCCGCCTGCTGGGAGGTTCCAAATGCTGGATTCCTCACCTTTCTTATTTTTGGGCCCTCTGTTATGAGGCTCCTCCTGCTTGCCTCACTCCCAGCCCCTTGTTGATGGGTGTCCTATGGTTTGAAGCCACATGTTCTGGGTTCATCACCTTTAGATGATGTGGCCCTACTCATGTCAGGACACTGCTGCCTGGTTCCAATCCATTTGGTGATGTGGGCCCTCTGGTGCGAGTCTGATCCTGACTGGGTTCGTCACACTTCTCTGAGGTGGGCCCTCTGCTGTGAGGTCATTCGTGCCTGGTTGGCACACATCGCCTTGGCGACGTCAGCCCTCTGGTGGCAGTTGGAGCCTGCTGGGAGCCTCCTTCCCTTGGTGATGAGGGTCCTCTGGTGTCAGGCCCTAAATGCTGATCGCCCCAAAATTTTCTGATACGTTCTCAGTGGTGCGAGGACACTCCTACAAGATTTCCATCCCCATGAGGATTTGGGCCTCCTGCTCTGAGGTCCCAATGGCTGGGTTGCTCAGTTTCATGACATGGGCCCTCTTCTGTGAGTTCACTGTGGCCTGGATCCCATAGCCTCGGTGCTCTGGGCCGCCTGCTGGGAGGTTCCAACTGCTGGATTCCTCACTTTTTTATTCTATGGGCCCAGTGTTGTGAGGCTACTCCTGCCTGCCTCACTCCGAGGCCCTTGGTGATGTGGGTCCTCTGGTTTGAGGACACATGTGCTGAGTACCTCACCTTTCAATGATGTGGCCCCACTGGTGTGAAGACACTCCTGCCTGGTTCCCATCCCCTTGGTGATGTGGGCCCTCTGGTGAGAGTCTGATGTTGGCTGGGTTTCTCACCCTTCTGTGAGGTGGGACCTCTTCTGTGAGGTAAATACTGCCTGGCTTGCTCACGTTGCCTTGGCAGTGTGAGCCCTCAGGTGGTAGTTGGAGCCTGCTGGGAATCTCCTCCCCTCAGTTATGAGAGCTCTGGATAAAACACATATGCGCTTTTTTGCCAAGTGCATTATTTTCCAAGTTCTGTCTCTTTTCCTATGCTTTAAGAGCCACTCCCGTGTACCTTCTGAAATCGGTTTCCAGCAATTCTGTCCCGCATTCAGGTCCTCTTCGCAGCCTTACTTCACTATAATTTTACATGATAGTTGTCATTTATAACTCAGCAGGTTTGTGAATTACAGTGCCCCTGAGCTCCTTTCTTCAACTCGCTTTCTTGTGAGCTGGCCGCAACACCGCAGGATCTCTTCAGGCCCTAATCTAGTTCCAAAACGGCATGCGGAGCCTTTGCTTCATTCGTCTTCCTGGTGGGAAATGAGAGTTAAATTTGCCCGTCCATACACCTACAGATAGTCTCCCATTGCTTCTCCTTATTCTTCTTCATCTTCCGAAGAAATTGCAAACTGGGCCAAACAGGACGTTAAAGGCACTGACTCTCCAAGTGGGGAGAGTGTTAGTAAAGCATTTGGAAAGTTGCACCGAGTAGCAGGGGACGAAAAACGAGATAAATTTGAACACGTTTCCCGATCACACAGTGGATCATACACTGGGTTCCACATGCATGTTTTAGCTGAAGGAAGAATCCCTTAAACCAGGAGAGTTGGGAGCCATGGAATGGGTACCATGCAATATGACTTCAAAGGGTCTGCAGTTGCTCACCGAACCTCACCAATCCTATCACTGCTGCGTTTTTCCGCTCTACACACGTTTAATTCTCTTTCGGAGACATATAAATCCATAGGATTTAAGATTCTTACTAGTCAGGTATATTCTTAGGCGTTTAATATGGGGTGTTGAGTCCAATTCGTTGAGGAAGGAGTAGCTCTTGTCTATTATATATTTGGCTTATGGAACGGTATCTGTGCTAATTTCAATCTCTGGTTTTATGCAGCACCCCAACTCACCTTTCCCCTTAAGCAAGCATAAGTGGGTTTTCTACATTTGAGACCCTGTTCTGTTTTGTAATCCAGTTCCTGTGTAGCCAAGTTTACATTCCGTGTATTATGATATCTTACGATGTTTCTTTCTCTGTGTGATTTATTTCACTTAGAATCATTGTACCTGAATCTACTCTTTATGCCGCTACGGGCCTGATGACATAGATTTCATTGCTGAGTGATATTGCATTGTACGTAAGTACCACAATTTCTTTATCCATTTTTCACTTTCTGCGATATTAAACTGGTACCATAAACGAGGTTCTTGTAAACAGAGCCGTCCCAAAATTTGGGGTGGCTGTGTCTTTTTGATTTTAATTTCCCTAAGCTATAGGACCATATGTGGAAGTGCCCTAGCCTCTGTTGCTTTGTTTTTTAGATGTTTCAGGAATCACCATACACTTCTCCAAAGTGGCTGTTGGCAATTTACATCCCGCCCATCAGCATAACAAGGCTCCCAGTTCTCCATGGCCTGTCCTGCCTTTCTGGATTTTACACTTTTTTCAGATGGCACTTTTGACCCGGGGGCAGTGAGTCTTCATTGTAGTGCAGATTTCCTTTGCAAGCTTGCTTTGTGGGCCAAAAAGTGCGTATGCGTTTTTTCCTGAATATATTCAGGAAAAAACGCATACGCTCTTTTTGGCCAATGCATCATTGTCGACGTTCTGCCTCTTTTCCTATGCTTTACGTGCGACTCCAGTCTACGTCCTGAAATCAGTTTCCTGCAATTCTGCCCCGCTTTCAAGTCCTCTTGGCAGCCTTACTTCAATATATTTTTGGACAATAGCTGTCATTTATAACTCTACAAGTTTGTGAATTACAGAGCCCCTGAGCTCCTTTCTTCTACTCGCTTTCTTGTGAGCTGGCCGCAACACCGCAGGATTGCTTCAGGCCCTTGTGTGGTTCCAGCACGGCACACGGACCCTTTGGTTAATTCCTCTTCCTGGTGGGAAATGAGAGTTAAATTCCCCCGTCAAGACACCTCCAGCTAGTCTCTCATGGTTTCTCCCTATTCCTGTTCATCTTATGCAGAAATTGCCGACTGGGCCAAACAGGAGGTTAAAGGCACTGACTCTCCAAGTGGTTAGAGTGTTAGTAAAGCGTCTGGAATGTTGCACCCGAGTACCAGGGGACGAAAACTGAGACACATTTGAACACGTTTCCCGATCACACGGTGGATCATACTCTGTGTTCCACATGCATGTTTTAGCTGAAGGAAGAATCCCTTAAACCTGGAGAGTTGAGACCCATGGAATGGGTACCATGCAATATGACTTCAAAGGGTCTGCATTTGCTCACCGAACCTCACCAATCCTATCACTGCTGCGTTTATGCCGCTGTACACACGCTTGATTCTCTTTCGGAGACATATAAATCCATAGGTTTTAAGATTCTTACTAGTCAGGTATATTCTTAGGCGTTTAATAAGGGGTGTTAAGTCCACTTGGTTGAGCAAGGAGTAGCTCTTGTCTATTACATATTTGGCTTATGGACGGTATCTGTGCTAATTTCAATCTCTGGTTTTATGCAGCACCCCAACTCACCTTTCCCCTTAAGCAAGCATAAGTTGGTTTTCTACATTTGAGACCCTGTTCTGTTTTGTAATTCAGTTCCTGTTTAGCCAATTTTACATTCCGTGTAGTAGTGATATCTTATGATGTTTCTTTTTCTGTGTGACTTATTTCACTTAGAATCATCGTACCTGAATCCACTCATTATGCTGCTATGGGCCTGATGACATAGATTTCATTGCTGAGTGATATTGCATTGTACGTAAGTACCACAACTTCTTTATCCATTTTTCGCTTTCTGCGATATTGAACTTGTACCGTAAACGAGGTTCTTGTAAACAGAGCCGTCCCAAACTTTGGGGTGGCTGTGTCTTTTTGATTTTAATTTCCCTAAGCTATAGGACCATAAGTGGAAGTGCCCTAGGCTCTGTTGCTTTGTTTTTTAGATGTTTCAGGAAACACCATACACTTCTCCAGAGTGGCTGTTGGCAATTTACATCCCGCCCATCAGCATAACAAGGCTCCCAGTTCTCCATGGCCTGTCCTGCCTTTCTGGATTTTACACTTTTTTCAGATGGCCCTTTTGACCGGGGGGCAGTGAGACTTCATTGTAGTGCAGATTTCCTTTGCAAGCTTGCTTGGTTGGCCAAAAAGGGCGTATGCGTTTTTTCCTGAATATATTCAGGAAAAAACGCATACGCCCTTTTTGGCCAAGTGCATCATTGTGGACGTTCTGCCTCTTTTCCTATGCTTTAGATGCAATTCCAGTCTACCTCCTGAAATCGGTTTCCTGCAATTCTGCCCCGCTTTCAAGTCCTCTTGGCAGCCTTACTTCAGTATATTTTTGGACGATAGCTGTCATTTATAACTCTGCAGGTTTGTGAATTACAGTGCCCCTGAGCTCGTTTCTTCAACTCGCTTTCTTGTGAGCTGGCCACAACATCGCAGGATTGCTTCAGACCCTAGTGTGGTTCCGGCACGGCATGCTGAGCCTTTGGTTAATTCCTCTTCCTGGTGGGAAATGAGTGTTAAATATGTCCGTCCAGACACCTTCCTCACTCTCAACCCCTTGGTGATGTGGGTCCTCTGGTTTGTGGCCACCTTTGCTGGGTTCCTCACCTTTCGATGATGTGGCCCCACTAGTGTGAGGACACTCCTGCCTGGTTCTCTTCCACGTGGTTATGTGGACCCCCTGGTGAGAGTCAGTTCCTGGCTGTGTTCCTCACCCTTCTGTGAGGGAGACCCTCTGCTGATAGGTCACTCCTGCATGGCTGGCACACATTGCCTTGGTGAAGTCAGCCGTGTGGTGGCAGTTGGAGCGTGCTGGGAATCTCCTCCCCCCGGTGATGAGGGCCCTCTTGCGTCAGGCCCTAACTGCTGGGCTCACCAGCTTTTCTTAGTGAGCCCAATGATGCTTGGGCACTCCTCTTAGGATCCCATCTCCATGGGGATGTGGGCCTTCTGCTCTGAGGTTCCAACGGCTGTGTTGTTCACATTTTCATGATGTGGGCTCTCTGGTGTTAGTTCACAGAGGCCTGGATCCCATAGCCTCTGTGCTCTTGGCCGCCTGCTTGGAGGTTCCAACTGCTGGATTCCTCACTTTTTAAATTTTTTGGGCCCTCTGTTGTGAGGATCCTCCTGCCTGCCTCACTCCCAGCCCCTTCGTGATGTGTGTCGTCTGGTTTGAGGCCACATGTGCTGGGTTCCTCACCTTTCGATGATGTGGGACCAATGGTCTTAGGAGACTCCTGCTTGGTTCACATCCCCTTGGTGATGTGGGCCCTCTGTTGAGAGTCTGATCCTGGCTGGGTTCCTCACCCATCTGTGAGGTGGGCCGTCTGCGGTGAGGTGACTCCTGCCTGGCTTGCTCACCTCGCCTTGTGGACATGAGCCCTCTGGTGGCACTTGGAGCCTGCTGGGAGCCTCCTCCCCTCGGTGATGAGGGCCCTCTGGCGTCAGGCCCTAACTGCTGGGCTCCCCACATTTTGTGATGTGCACCCAGTGGTGCGAGGACACTCCAGCCAGGTTCACATACCCATTTGGATGTGGGCCTTCTGCTCTGAGGTCCCAATGCCTGGGTTGCTCACAGTTTCATGATGTGGGCTCTCTGCTGTTAGTTCACTCCTGCCTGCATCCCATAACTTCTGTGCTCTCGGTCGCCTGCTGGGAGGTTCCAACTGCTGGATTCCTCACCTTTCTTATTCTTTGGGCCCTCTGTTTTTAGGCTACTCCTGCCTGCCTCACTCCCATTCCCTTTGTGATATGTGTCCTCTGATTTGAGGCCACATGTGCTGGGTTCCGCACCTTTCGATGATGTGGCCCCACTGGAGGGAAGACAGTCCTGACTGGTCCCATCCCCTTGCTGATGTGGGCCCTCAGGTGAGAGTCTGATCCTGGCTGGGTTCCTCACCCTTCTGTGAGGTGGGCCCTCTGCTGTGAGGTCAATCATGCCTGTCTGGCACATGCCACCTTGGCGACGTGGGCCCTCTGGTGGCAGTTGGATTGTGCTGGGATCCTCCTCCCCTCGGTGATGAGGGCCCTCTTGCCTTAGGCCATAACTGCTGGGCTCCCCGCATTTTCTGATGTGCGCCAAGTGAGCGAGGACACTCTTGCCAGGTTCCCATCCCCATGGGGATATGGGCCTTCTGCTCTGAGGTCAAAACGGCTGGCTTGCTCACAGTACCATGATGTGGGCCCTCTGCTGTGAGTTCACTCTATGTGCCCTCTGTTGTGAGGCTCCTCCTGCCTGCCTCACTGCCAGCCCCTTGGTGATGACTGTCCTATGGCTTGAGGCCACATGTGCTGTGTTCCTCACCTTTCGATGATGTGGCCCCACTCGTGTGAGGACACTCCTGCCTGGTTCCCATCCCCTTGGTGAGGTGGGCCCTCTGGCGAGAGTCTAATCCTGGCTGGGTTCCTCAACGTCCTGTGAGGTAGGCCCTCTGCTGTGAGGTCACTCCTGCCTGGCTGGCCCACGTCACCTTGGAGACGTGAGCCCTCTGGTGGCAGTTGGAGCGTGCAGGGTGCCTCCTCCTCTCGGTGATGACGGCCCTCTGGCGTCAGGCCCTAAATGGTGGGCTCCCCAAATTTTCTGATGTGCGCCCAGTGGTGCGAAGCCATTCCTGCCAGGTTCCCATCCCAATGGGGATGTGGGCCTTCTGTTCTGAGGTCCCAACGGCTGGGCTGCTCACAGGTTCATGATGTGGGCCCTCTGCTGTGAGTTCACTGTGGCCTGGATCCCATAGCCTCGGTGTTCTGAGCCGCCTGCTGGAAGGTCTAAATGCTGGAATCCTCACGTTTTTTATATTATGTGCCCTGTGTTGTGAGGCTACTCCTGCCTGCCTCACTCCAAGGCCCTTGGTGATGTGGGTCCTCTGGTTTGAGGACACATGTGCTGGGTTCCTCACCTTAAGATGATGAGGCCCCACTGGTGTGAGGATAATTCTGACTGGTTCTCATCCCCTTTGTGATGTGGGTCCTCTGGTGAGAGTCTGATCCTGGCTGGGTTCCTCACCCATCTGTGAGGTGGGCCCTCTACTATCAGGTAACTCTTGCCTGGCTTGCTCACCTCGCCTTGTTGACATGAGCCCTCTGGTGGCACTTGGACCCTGCTGGGAGCCTCCTCACCCCTGTGATGAGGGCCCTCTGACGTCAGGCCCTAACTGCTGGGCTCCCCAACTTTTCTTAGTGAGCCCAGTGATGCTTGGGCACTCCTCTTAGGTTCCCATCTCCATGGGGATGTGGGCCTTCTGCTCTGAGGTTCCAACGGCTGGGTTGATCACAATTTCATGATGTGGGCTCTCTGGTGTTAGTTCACTGTGGCCTGGATTCCATAGCCTCTGTGCTCTTGGCCGCCTGCTGGGAGGTTCCAACTGCTCGATTCCTCAACTTTTGTATTCTATGGGTCCTGTGTTGTGATGCTCCTCCTGCCTGCCTCACTCGCAACCCCTTCGTGATGTGGGTCTTCTGGTTTGAGGCCACACATGCTGGGTTCTGCAACTTTCAATGATGTGGCCCCACTGGTGTGGGGACACTCCTGCCTGGTTCCCATCCCCTTGGTGATGTGGGCCTTCTGGTGACAGTCTTATCCTGGCTGGGTTCCTCACTCTTCTGTGAGGTAGGCCCTCTGCTGTGAGGTCAATCCTGCCTGACTTTCACACATCACCTTGGTGACGTGGGACCTCTGTTGGCACATGGAACCTGCTGGGAGCCTCCTGCCCTCGGTGATGATGGCCCTCTAGCATCAGGCCCTAACTGCTGGGCTCCCCACGTTTTCTGATGTGAGCCCAGTGATGCCAGGACACTCCTGTCAGGTTCCCATCCCCATGGGGATGTGGGCTTTCTGCTCTGAGGTCCCAAAGCCTGGGTTGCTCACAGTTTCATGATGTGGGCTCTCTGGTGTTAGTTCACTCCTGCCTGCATCCCATAGCTTCTGTGCTCTCGGCCGCCTTCTGGGAGGTTCCAAATGCTGGATTCCTCACCTTTTTTATTCTTTGGGCCCTCTGTTTTTAGGCTACTCCTACCTGCCTCACTCCCATCCCCTTTGTGATGTATGTCCTCTGATATGAGGCCACATGTGCTGGGTTCCTCACCTTCAATGATGTGGCCCCACTGGTGGGAGGACAGTCCTGACTGGTTCCCATCCCCTTGTCGTTGTGGGCCCTCTGGTGAGAGTCTCATCCTGCCTCGGTTCCTCACCCTTCTGTGAGATAGGCCCTCTGCTGTGAGGTCACTACTGTCTGGCTGGAACATGCCAACTTGTAGATGTGGGCCCTCTGTTGGCAGTTGGATCCTGCTGGGAGTCTCCTCCCCTCAGTTATGAGGGCCCCCTGGCGTCAGGCCCTAACTGCTGGGCTCCTAACATTTTCTGATATGTGCTAAGTGGTGTGAAGCCACTCCTGCCAGGTTCCCATCCCAATGGGGATGTGGGCCTTTTGTTCTGAGGTCCCAACGGCTGGGCTGCTCACAGGTTCATGATGTGGGCCCTCTGCTGTGAGTTCACTGCGGCCTGGATCCCATAGCCTCGGTGCTCTGGGCCACTTGCTGGGAGGTTCCAACTGCTGGATTCCTCAACTTTTATATTCTATGGACCCTGTGTTGTGAGGCCGGTCCTGCCAGCCTCATTCCGAACCCCTTGGTGATGTGCTTCCTCTGGTTTGAGGCTACATGTGCTGGGATCCTCACCTTTCGATGATGTTGTCCCACTGGTGTGGGGACACTCCTGCCTGGTTCCCATCCCCTTGGTGATGTGGGCCCTCTGGTGAGAGTCTGATCCTGGCTGTGTTCCTCACCCTTCTGTGAGGGGGGCCCTCTGCTGTGAGGTCACTCCTGCATGGCTGGCACACATCGCCTTGGCGACGTTGGCCCTCTGCTGGCAGCTGGAGCCTGCTGGGAGCCTCCTCCTCTCGGTGATGAGTGCCCTCTAGCGTCAGGCCCTAACTTCTGAGCACCCCACGTTTTCTGATGTGAGCCCAGTGATGCCAGGACACTCCTGTCATGTTCCCATCACCATGGGGATGTGGGCCTTCTGCTCTGAGGTCCCAATGTCTGGGTTGCTCACAGTTTCATGATGTGGGCTGTCTGGTGTTAGTTCACTCAAGCCTGCATCCCCTAGCCTCTGTGCTCTGGGCCGCCTGCTGGGAGGTTCCAAATGCTGGATTCCTCACCTTTCTTATTTTTGGGCCCTCTGTTATGAGGCTCCTCCTGCTTGCCTCACTCCCAGCCCCTTGTTGATGGGTGTCCTATGGTTTGAAGCCACATGTTCTGGGTTCATCACCTTTAGATGATGTGGCCCTACTCATGTCAGGACACTGCTGCCTGGTTCCAATCCATTTGGTGATGTGGGCCCTCTGGTGCGAGTCTGATCCTGACTGGGTTCGTCACACTTCTCTGAGGTGGGCCCTCTGCTGTGAGGTCATTCGTGCCTGGTTGGCACACATCGCCTTGGCGACGTCAGCCCTCTGGTGGCAGTTGGAGCCTGCTGGGAGCCTCCTTCCCTTGGTGATGAGGGTCCTCTGGTGTCAGGCCCTAAATGCTGATCGCCCCAAAATTTTCTGATACGTTCTCAGTGGTGCGAGGACACTCCTACAAGATTTCCATCCCCATGAGGATTTGGGCCTCCTGCTCTGAGGTCCCAATGGCTGGGTTGCTCAGTTTCATGACATGGGCCCTCTTCTGTGAGTTCACTGTGGCCTGGATCCCATAGCCTCGGTGCTCTGGGCCGCCTGCTGGGAGGTTCCAACTGCTGGATTCCTCACTTTTTTATTCTATGGGCCCAGTGTTGTGAGGCTACTCCTGCCTGCCTCACTCCGAGGCCCTTGGTGATGTGGGTCCTCTGGTTTGAGGACACATGTGCTGAGTACCTCACCTTTCAATGATGTGGCCCCACTGGTGTGAAGACACTCCTGCCTGGTTCCCATCCCCTTGGTGATGTGGGCCCTCTGGTGAGAGTCTGATGTTGGCTGGGTTTCTCACCCTTCTGTGAGGTGGGACCTCTTCTGTGAGGTAAATACTGCCTGGCTTGCTCACGTTGCCTTGGCAGTGTGAGCCCTCAGGTGGTAGTTGGAGCCTGCTGGGAATCTCCTCCCCTCAGTTATGAGAGCTCTGGATAAAACACATATGCGCTTTTTTGCCAAGTGCATTATTTTCCAAGTTCTGTCTCTTTTCCTATGCTTTAAGAGCCACTCCCGTGTACCTTCTGAAATCGGTTTCCAGCAATTCTGTCCCGCATTCAGGTCCTCTTCGCAGCCTTACTTCACTATAATTTTACATGATAGCTGTCATTTATAACTCAGCAGGTTTGTGAATTACAGTGCCCCTGAGCTCCTTTCTTCAACTCGCTTTCTTGTGAGCTGGCCGCAACACCGCAGGATCTCTTCAGGCCCTAATCTAGTTCCAAAACGGCATGCGGAGCCTTTGCTTCATTCGTCTTCCTGGTGGGAAATGAGAGTTAAATTTGCCCGTCCATACACCTACAGATAGTCTCCCATTGCTTCTCCTTATTCTTCTTCATCTTCCGAAGAAATTGCAAACTGGGCCAAACAGGACGTTAAAGGCACTGACTCTCCAAGTGGGGAGAGTGTTAGTAAAGCATTTGGAAAGTTGCACCGAGTAGCAGGGGACGAAAAACGAGATAAATTTGAACACGTTTCCCGATCACACAGTGGATCATACACTGGGTTCCACATGCATGTTTTAGCTGAAGGAAGAATCCCTTAAACCAGGAGAGTTGGGAGCCATGGAATGGGTACCATGCAATATGACTTCAAAGGGTCTGCAGTTGCTCACCGAACCTCACCAATCCTATCACTGCTGCGTTTTTCCGCTCTACACACGTTTAATTCTCTTTCGGAGACATATAAATCCATAGGATTTAAGATTCTTACTAGTCAGGTATATTCTTAGGCGTTTAATATGGGGTGTTGAGTCCAATTCGTTGAGGAAGGAGTAGCTCTTGTCTATTATATATTTGGCTTATGGAACGGTATCTGTGCTAATTTCAATCTCTGGTTTTATGCAGCACCCCAACTCACCTTTCCCCTTAAGCAAGCATAAGTGGGTTTTCTACATTTGAGACCCTGTTCTGTTTTGTAATCCAGTTCCTGTGTAGCCAAGTTTACATTCCGTGTATTATGATATCTTACGATGTTTCTTTCTCTGTGTGATTTATTTCACTTAGAATCATTGTACCTGAATCTACTCTTTATGCCGCTACGGGCCTGATGACATAGATTTCATTGGTGAGTGATATTGCATTGTACGTAAGTACCACAATTTCTTTATCCATTTTTCACTTTCTGCGATATTAAACTGGTACCATAAACGAGGTTCTTGTAAACAGAGCCGTCCCAAAATTTGGGGTGGCTGTGTCTTTTTGATTTTAATTTCCCTAAGCTATAGGACCATATGTGGAAGTGCCCTAGCCTCTGTTGCTTTGTTTTTTAGATGTTTCAGGAATCACCATACACTTCTCCAAAGTGGCTGTTGGCAATTTACATCCCGCCCATCAGCATAACAAGGCTCCCAGTTCTCCATGGCCTGTCCTGCCTTTCTGGATTTTACACTGTTTTCAGATGGCCCGTTTGACCGGGGGGAAGTGAGACTTCATTGTAGTGCAGATTTCCTTTGCAAGCTTGCTTGGTTGGCCAAAAAGGGCGTATGCGTTTTTTACTGAATATATTCAGGAAAAAACGCATACGCCCTTTTTGGCCAAGTGCAGCATTGTGGACGTTCTGCCTCTTTTCCTATGCTTTACATGCAATTCCAGTCTACCTCCTGAAATCGGTTTCCTGCAATTCTGCCCCGCTTTCAAGTCCTCTTGGCAGCCTTACTTCAATATATTTTTGGACGATAGCTGTCATTTATAACTCTGCAGGTTTGTGAATTACAGTGCCCCTGAGCTCCTTTCTTCAATTCGCTTTCTTGTGAGCTGGCCGCAACACCGCAGGATTGCTTCAGGCCCTAGTGTGGTTCCGGCACGGCACACTGAGCCTTTGGTTAATTCCTCTTCCTGGTGGGAAAAGAGAGTTAAATTTGCACGTCCAGACACCTCCAGCTAGTCTCTCATTGGTTCTCCCTATTCCTGTTCATGTTCCGCAGATATTGCAAACTGGGCCAAACAGGAGGTTAAAGGCACTGACTCTCCAAGTGGGGAGAGTGTTAGTAAAGCGTCTGGAATGTTGCACCCGAGTACCAGGGGACGAGAACTGAGACATATTGGAACACGTCTCCCGATCACACGGTTGATCATACTCTGGGTTCCACATGCATGTTTTAGCTGAAGGAAGAATCCCTTAAACCTGGAGATTTGAGACCCATGGAATGGGTACCATGCAATATGACTGCAAAGGGTCTTCATTTGCTCACCGAACCTCTCCAATCCTATCACTGCTGCGTTTATGCCCCTGTACACACGCTTGATTCTCTTTCGGAGACATAGCAATCCATAGGTTTTAAATTACTTACTAGTCAGGTACATTCTTAGGCGTTTAATATGGGGTGTTGAGTCCATTTCGTTGAGCAAGGAGTAGCTCTTTCTATTCCATATTTGGCTTAAGGAACTTTATCTGTGCTCATTTCAATGTCTGCTTTTATGCAGCACCCCAACTCACCTCTCCCCTTAAGCAAGCATAAGTTGGTTTTCTAAATTTGAGACCCTGTTCTGTTTTGTAATCCAGTTCTTGTGTAGCCAAGTTTACATTCCGTGTATTAGTGATATCTTATGATGTTTCTTTTTCTGTGTAACTTATTTCAGTTGGAAGCATCATACCTGAATCCACTCATTATGCTGCTATGGGCCTGATGACATAGATGTCATTGCTGAGTGATATTGCATTGTACGTAAGTACCACAACTCCTTTATCCATTTTGCGCTTTCTGCAATATTGAACTTGTACCATAAACGAGGTTCTTGTAAACAGAGCCGTCCCAATCTTTGGGGTGGCTGTGGCTTTTTGATTTTAATTTCCCTAAGCTATAGGACCATAAGTGGAAGTGTCCCAGGCTCTGTTGCTTTGTTTTTTAGATGTTTCAGGAAACAACATACACTTCTCCCGAGTGGCTGTTGGCAATTTACATCCCGCCCATCAGCATAACAAGGCTCCCAGTTCTCCATGGCCTGTCCTGCCTTTCTGGATTTTACACTTTTTTCAGATGGCCCTTTTGACCGGGGGGCATTGAGACTTCATTGTAGTGCAGATTTCCTTTGCAAGCTTGCTTGGTTGGCCAAAAAGGGCGTATGCGTTTTTTCCTGAATATATTCAGGAAAAAACGCATACGCCCTTTTTGGCCAAGTGCATCATTGTCGACGTTCTGCCTCTTTTCCTATGCTTTAAATGCAATTCCAGTCTCCCTCCTGAAATTGGCTTCCTGCAATTCTGCCCCGCTTTCAAGTCCTCTTGGCAGCCTTACTTCAGTATATTTTTGGACGATAGCTGTCATTTATAACTCTGCAGGTTTGTGAATTACAGTGCCCCTGAGCTCCTTTCTTCAACTCGCTTTCTTCTGAGCTGGCCGCAACACCGCAGGATTGCTTCAGGCCCTAGTGTGGTTCTGGCATGGCACGCTGAGCCTTTGGTTAATTCCTCTTCCTGGTGGGAAATGAGAGTTAAATTTCCCCGTCCAGACATCTCCAGCTAGTCTCTCATTGTTTCTCCCTATTCCTGTTCATTTTCCACAGGTATTGCAAACTGTGCCAAACAGGAGGTTAAAGGCACTGACTCTCCAAGTTGGGAGAGTGTTACTAAAGCGTCTGGAATGTTGCACCCAAGTAGAAAGGGACGAAAACTGAGACACATTTGAACACGTTTCCCGATCACACAGTGGATCATACTCTGGGTTCCACATGCATGTTTTAGCTGAAGCAAGAATCTCTTAAACCTGGAGAGTTGAGACCCATGGAATGTGTACCATGCAGTATGACTTCAAAGGGTCTGCATTTGCTCACCGAACCTCACCAATCCTATCACTGCTGCGCTTATGCCGCTGTACACACGGTTGATTCTCTTTCAGAGACATATAAATCCATAGGTTTTAAGATTCTTCCTAGTCAGGTATATTCTTAGGCGTTTAATATGGCGTGTTGAGTCCACTTCGTTGAGCAAGGAGTAGCTCTTGTCTATTACATATTTGGCTTATGGAACGGTATCTGTGCTAAGTTCAATCTCTGGTTTTATGCAGCACCCCAACTCACCTTTCCCCTTAAGCAAGCATAAGTTGTTTTTTGACATTTGAGACGCTGTTCTGTTTTGTAATTCAGTTCCTGTGTAGCCAAGTTTACATTCCGTGTAGTAGTGATATCTTATGATGTTTCTTTTTCTGTGTGACTTATTTCACTTAGAATCATCGTACCTGAATCCACTCATTATGCTGCTATGGGCCTGATGACATAGATTTCATTGCTGAGTGATATTGCATTGTACGTAAGTACCACAACTTCTTTATCCATTTTTCGCTTTCTGCGACAATGAACTTGAACCGTAAACGAGGTTCTTGTAAACAGAGCCATCCCAAACTTTGGGGTGGCTGTGTCTTTTTTATTTTAATTTCCATAAGCTACAGGACCATAAGTCGAAGTGCCCTAGGCTCTGTTGCTTTGTTTTTTGGATGTTTCAGGAAATATCATACACTTCTCCAGAGTGGCTGTTGGCAATTTACATCCCGCCCATCACCATAACAAGGCTCCCAGTTCTCCATGGCCTGTCCTGCCTTTCTGGATTTTACACTTTTTTCAGATGGCCCTTTTGACCGGGGGGCAGTGAGACTTCATTGTAGTGCAGATTTCCTTTGCAAGCTTGCTTGGTTGGCCAAAAAGGGCGTATGCGTTTTTTCCTGAATATATTCAGGAAAAAACGCATACGCCCTTTTTGGCCAAGTGCATCATTGTGGATGTTCTGCCTCTTTTCCTATGCTTTACATGCAATTCCAGTCTACCTCCTGAAATCGGTTTCCTGCAATTCTGCCCCGCTTTCAAGTGCTCTTGGCAGCCTTACTTCAATATATTTTTGGACGATAGCTGTCATTTATAACTCTGCAGGTTTGTGAATTACAGTGCCCCTGAGCTCCTTTCTTCAACTCGCTTTCTTGTGAGCTGGCCGCAACACTGCAGGATTGCTTCAGGCCCTAGTGTGGTTCCGGCACGGCACGCTGAGCCTTTGCTTAATTCCTCTTCCTGGTGGGAAATGAGAGATAAATTTGCCCGTCCAGACACCTCCAGCTAGTCTCTCATTCGTTCTCCCTATTCCTGTTCATCTTACGCAGAAATTGCCAACAGGAGGTTAAAGGCACTGACTCTCCAAGTGGGGAGAGTGTTAGTAAAGCTTCTGGAATGTTGCACCGGAGTACCAGGGGACGAAAACTGAGACACAGTGGAACATGTTTCCCGATCACACGGTGGATCATACTCTGGGTTCCACATGCACGTTTTAGCTGAAGGAAGAATCCCATAAACCTGGAGAGTTGAGACCCGTGGAATGGGTACCATGCAATATGACTTCAAATGGTCTGCATTTGCTCACCGAACCTCACCAATCCTATCACTGCTGAGTTTATGCCGCTGTCCACACGCTTGATTCTCTTTCAGAGACATATAAATCCATAGGTTTTAAGATTCTTACTAGTCAGGTATATTCTTAAGCGTTTAATATGGGGTGTTGAGTCCACTTCGTTGAGGAAGGAGTAGCTCTTGTCTATTACATATTTGGCTTATGGAACGGTATCTGTGCTAATTTCAATCTCTGGTTTTAGGCAGCACCCCAACTCACCTTTCCCCTTAAGCAAGCATAAGTTGGTTTTCAACATTTGAGACCCTGTTCTGTTTTGTAATTCAGTTCCTGTGTAGCCAAGTTTACATTCCGTGTAGTAGTGATATCTTATGATGTTTCTTTTTCTGTGTGACTTATTTCACTTAGAATCATCGTACCTGAATCCACTCATTATGCTGCTACGGGCCTGATGACATAGATTTCATTGCTGAGTGATATTGCATTGTACGTAAGTACCACAACATCTTTATCCATTTTTCGCTTTCTGCGACATTGAACTTGTACCGTAAATGAGGTTCTTGTAAACAGAGCCGTCCCAAACTTTCGGGTGGCTGTGTCTTTTTGATTTTAATTTCCCTACCTTATAGGACTATAAGAGGAAGTGCCCTAGGCTCTGTTGCTTTGTTTTTTGGATGTTTCAGGAAACACCATACACTTCTCCCGAGGGGCTGTTGGCAATTTTCATCCCGCCCATCAGCATAACAAGGCTCCCAGTTCTCCATGGCCTGTCCTGCCTTTCTGGATTTTACACTTTTTTCAGATGGCCCTTTTGACCGGGGGGCAGTGAGACTTCATTGTAGTGCAGATTTTTTTGCAAGCTTGCTTGGTTGGCCTAAAAGGGCGTATGCGTTTTTTCCTGAATATATTCAGGAAAAAACGCATACGCCCTTTTTGGCCAAGTGCATCATTGTGTATGTTCTGCCTCTTTTCCTATGCTTTACATGCAATTCCAGTCTACCTCCTGAAATTGGTTTCCTGCAATTCTGCCCCGCTTTCAAGTGCTCTTGGCAGCCATAATTCAATATATTTTTGGACGATAGCTGTCATTTTTAAGTCTGCAGGTTTGTGAATTACAGTGCCCCTGAGCTCCTTTCTTCAACTCGCTTTCTTCTGGGATGGCCGCAACACCGCAGGATTGCTTCAGGCCCTAATCTGGTTCCGGCACGGCACGCTGAGCCTTTGGTTAATTCCTCTTCCTGGTGGGAAATGTGAGATAAATTTGCCCGTCCAGACACCTCCAGCTAGTCTCTCATTGGTTCTCCCTATTCCTGTTCATTTTCCGCAGAAATTGCAAACAGGGCCAAACAGGAGGTTAAAGGCACTGACTCTCCAAGTCGGAAGAGAGTTAGTAAAGCGTCTGGAATGTTGCACCCGAGTACCAGGGGACGAGAACTGAGACATATTGGAACACGTCTCCCGACCACACGGTTGATCATACTCTGGGTTCCACATGCATGTTTTAGCTGAAGGAAGAATCCCTTAAACCTGGAGATTTGAGACCCATGGAATGGGTACCATGCAATATGACTGCAAAGGGTCTTCATTTGCTCACCGAACCTCTCCAATCCTATCACTGCTGCGTTTATGCCCCTGTACACACGCTTGATTCTCTTTCGGAGACATAGCAATCCATAGGTTTTAAATTACTTACTAGTCAGGTACATTCTTAGGCGTTTAATATGGGGTGTTGAGTCCATTTCGTTGAGCAAGGAGTAGCTCTTTCTATTCCATATTTGGCTTAAGGAACTTTATCTGTGCTCATTTCAATGTCTGCTTTTATGCAGCACCCCAACTCACCTTTCCCCTTAAGCAAGCATAAGTTGGTTTTCTAAATTTGAGACCCTGTTCTGTTTTGTAATCCAGTTCTTGTGTAGCCAAGTTTACATTCCGTGTATTAGTGATATCTTATGATGTTTCTTTTTCTGTGTAACTTATTTCAGTTGGAAGCATCATACCTGAATCCACTCATTATGCTGCTACGGGCCTGATGACATAGATGTCATTGCTGAGTGATATTGCATTGTACGTAAGTACCACAACTTCTTTATCCATTTTGCGCTTTCTGCGATATTGAACTTGTACCATAAACGAGGTTCTTGTAAACAGAGCCGTCCGAATCTTTGGGGTGGCTGTGTCTTTTTGATTTTAATTTCCCTAAGCTATAGGACCATAAGTGGAAGTGTCCCAGGCTCTGTTGCTTTGTTTTTTAGATGTTTCAGGAAACACCATACACTTCTCCCGAGTGGCTGTTGGCAATTTACATCCCACCCATCAGCATAACAAGGCTCCCAGTTCTCCATGGCCTGTCCTGCCTTTCTGGATTCTACACATTTTGTAGATGGCCCTTTTGACCGGGGGGATGTGAGACTTCATTGTAGTGCAGATTTCCTTTGCAAGCTTGCTTGGTTGGCCAAAAAGGGCGTATGCGTTTTTTCCTGAATATATTCAGGAAAAAACGCATACGCCCTTTTTGGCCAAGTGCATCATTGTGGACGTTCTGCCTCTTTTCCTATGCTTTAAATGCAATTCCAGTCTACCTCCTGAAATCGGTTTCCTGCAATTCTGCCCTGCTTTCAAGTCCTCTTGGCAGCCTTACTTCAGTATATTTTTGGACGATAGCTGTCATTTATAACTCTGCAGGTTTGTGAATGACAGTGCCCCTGAGCTCCTTTCTTCAAGTCGCTTTCTTGTGAGCTGGCCGCATCACCGCAGGATTGCTTCAGGCCCTATACTTGTTCCGGCACGGCACGCTGAGCCTTTGCTTAATTCCTCTTCCTGGTGGGAAATGAGAGTTAAATTTGCCCGTCCAGACACCTCCAGCTAGTCTCTCATTGGTTCTCCCTATTCCTGTTCATCTTACGCAGAAATTGCAAACAGGGCCAAACAGGAGGTTAAAGGCACTGACTCTCCAAGTCGGGAGAGTGTTAGTAAAGCATCTGGAATGTTGAACCCGAGTACCAGGGGACGAGAATGGAGACATATTTGAACACATCTCCGGAGCACACGTTTGATCATACTCTGAGTTCCACATGCATGGTTTAGCTAAAGGAAGAATCCATTAAAGCTGGAGAGTTGAGACCCGTGGAATGGGTACCATGCAATATGACTTCAAAGGGTCTTCATTTGCTCACCGAACCTCTCCAATCCTATCACTGCTGCGTTTATGCCCCTGTACACACGCTTGATTCTCTTTCGGAGACATAGCAATCCATAGGTTTTAAGATACTTACTAGTCAGGTACATTCTTAGGCGTTTAATATAGGGTGTTGAGTCCATTTCGTTGAGCAAGGAGTAGCTCTTGTCTATTCCATATTTGGCTTAAGGAACTTTATCTGTGCTCATTTCAATCTGTGGTTTTATGCAGCACCCCAACTCACCTTTCCCCTTAAGCAAGCATAAGTTGGTTTTCTAAATTTGAGACCCTGTTCTGTTTTGTAATCCAGTTCCTGTGTAGCCAAGTTTACATTCTGTGTATTAGTGATATCTTATGATGTTTCTTTTTCTTTGTGACTTATTTCAGTTAGAATCATCATACCTGAATCCACTCATTATGCTGCTACGGGCCTGATGACATAGATTTCATTGCTGAGTGATATTGCATTGTACGTAAGTACCACAACTTCTTTATCCATTTTTCACTTTCTGCGATATTGAACTTGTACCATAAACGAGGTTCTTGTAAACAGAGCCGTCCCAAACTTTGGGGTGGCTGTGTCTTTTTGATTTTAATTTCCCTAAGCTATAGGACCATAAGTGGAAGTGCCCTAGGCTCTGTTGCTTTGTTTTTTAGATGTTTCAGGAAACACCATACAGTTCTCCAGAGTGGCTTTTGGCAATTTACATCCCGCCCATCAGCATAACAAGGCTCCCAGTTCTCCATGGCCTGTCCTGCCTTTCTGGATTTTACACTTTTTTCAGATGGCACTTTTGACCCGGGGGCAGTGAGTCTTCATTGTAGTGCAGATTTCCTTTGCAAGCTTGCTTTGTGGGCCAAAAAGTGCGTATGCGTTTTTTCCTGAATATATTCAGGAAAAAACGCATACGCTCTTTTTGGCCAATGCATCATTGTCGACGTTCTGCCTCTTTTCCTATGCTTTACGTGCGACTCCAGTCTACGTCCTGAAATCAGTTTCCTGCAATTCTGCCCCGCTTTCAAGTCCTCTTGGCAGCCTTACTTCAATATATTTTTGGACAATAGCTGTCATTTATAACTCTACAAGTTTGTGAATTACAGAGCCCCTGAGCTCCTTTCTTCTACTCGCTTTCTTGTGAGCTGGCCGCAACACCGCAGGATTGCTTCAGGCCCTTGTGTGGTTCCAGCATGGCACACGGACCCTTTGGTTAATTCCTCTTCCTGGTGGGAAATGAGAGTTAAATTCCCCCGTCAAGACACCTCCAGCTAGTCTCTCATGGTTTCTCCCTATTCCTGTTCATCTTATGCAGAAATTGCCGACTGGGCCAAACAGGAGGTTAAAGGCACTGACTCTCCAAGTGGTTAGAGTGTTAGTAAAGCGTCTGGAATGTTGCACCCGAGTACCAGGGGACGAAAACTGAGACACATTTGAACACGTTTCCCGATCACACGGTGGATCATACTCTGTGTTCCACATGCATGTTTTAGCTGAAGGAAGAATCCCTTAAACCTGGAGAGTTGAGACCCATGGAATGGGTACCATGCAATATGACTTCAAAGGGTCTGCATTTGCTCACCGAACCTCACCAATCCTATCACTGCTGCGTTTATGCCGCTGTACACACGCTTGATTCTCTTTCGGAGACATATAAATCCATAGGTTTTAAGATTCTTACTAGTCAGGTATATTCTTAGGCGTTTAATAAGGGGTGTTAAGTCCACTTGGTTGAGCAAGGAGTAGCTCTTGTCTATTACATATTTGGCTTATGGACGGTATCTGTGCTAATTTCAATCTCTGGTTTTATGCAGCACCCCAACTCACCTTTCCCCTTAAGCAAGCATAAGTTGGTTTTCTACATTTGAGACCCTGTTCTGTTTTGTAATTTAGTTCCTGTTTAGCCAATTTTACATTCCGTGTAGTAGTGATATCTTATGATGTTTCTTTTTCTGTGTGACTTATTTCACTTAGAATCATCGTACCTGAATCCACTCATTATGCTGCTATGGGCCTGATGACATAGATTTCATTGCTGAGTGATATTGCATTGTACGTAAGTACCACAACTTCTTTATCCATTTTTCGCTTTCTGCGATATTGAACTTGTACCGTAAACGAGGTTCTTGTAAACAGAGCCGTCCCAAACTTTGGGGTGGCTGTGTCTTTTTGATTTTAATTTCCCTAAGCTATAGGACCATAAGTGGAAGTGCCCTAGGCTCTGTTGCTTTGTTTTTTAGATGTTTCAGGAAACACCATACACTTCTCCAGAGTGGCTGTTGGCAATTTACATCCCGCCCATCAGCATAACAAGGCTCCCAGTTCTCCATGGCCTGTCCTGCCTTTCTGGATTTTACACTTTTTTCAGATGGCCCTTTTGACCGGGGGGCAGTGAGACTTCATTGTAGTGCAGATTTCCTTTGCAAGCTTGCTTGGTTGGCCAAAAAGGGCGTATGCGTTTTTTCCTGAATATATTCAGGAAAAAACGCATACGCCCTTTTTGGCCAAGTGCATCATTGTGGACGTTCTGCCTCTTTTCCTATGCTTTAGATGCAATTCCAGTCTACCTCCTGAAATCGGTTTCCTGCAATTCTGCCCCGCTTTCAAGTCCTCTTGGCAGCCTTACTTCAGTATATTTTTGGACGATAGCTGTCATTTATAACTCTGCAGGTTTGTGAATTACAGTGCCCCTGAGCTCGTTTCTTCAACTCGCTTTCTTGTGAGCTGGCCGCAACACCGCAGGATTGCTTCAGGCCCTTGTGTGGTTCCAGCACGGCACACGGACCCTTTGGTTAATTCCTCTTCCTGGTGGGAAATGAGAGTTAAATTCCCCCGTCAAGACACCTCCAGCTAGTCTCTCATGGTTTCTCCCTATTCCTGTTCATCTTATGCAGAAATTGCCGACTGGGCCAAACAGGAGGTTAAAGGCACTGACTCTCCAAGTGGTTAGAGTGTTAGTAAAGCGTCTGGAATGTTGCACCCGAGTACCAGGGGACGAAAACTGAGACACATTTGAACACGTTTCCCGATCACACGGTGGATCATACTCTGTGTTCCACATGCATGTTTTAGCTGAAGGAAGAATCCCTTAAACCTGGAGAGTTGAGACCCATGGAATGGGTACCATGCAATATGACTTCAAAGGGTCTGCATTTGCTCACCGAACCTCACCAATCCTATCACTGCTGCGTTTATGCCGCTGTACACACGCTTGATTCTCTTTCGGAGACATATAAATCCATAGGTTTTAAGATTCTTACTAGTCAGGTGTATTCTTAGGCGTTTAATAAGGGGTGTTAAGTCCACTTGGTTGAGCAAGGAGTAGCTCTTGTCTATTACATATTTGGCTTATGGAACGGTATCTGTGCTAATTTCAATCTCTGGTTTTATGCAGCACCCCAACTCACCTTTCCCCTTAAGCAAGCATAAGTTGGTTTTCTACATTTGAGACCCTGTTCTGTTTTGTAATTTAGTTCCTGTTTAGCCAATTTTACATTCCGTGTAGTAGTGATATCTTATGATGTTTCTTTTTCTGTGTGACTTATTTCACTTAGAATCATCGTACCTGAATCCACTCATTATGCTGCTATGGGCCTGATGACATAGATTTCATTGCTGAGTGATATTGCATTGTACGTAAGTACCACAACTTCTTTATCCATTTTTCGCTTTCTGCGATATTGAACTTGTACCGTAAACGAGGTTCTTGTAAACAGAGCCGTCCCAAACTTTGGGGTGGCTGTGTCTTTTTGATTTTAATTTCCCTAAGCTATAGGACCATAAGTGGAAGTGCCCTAGGCTCTGTTGCTTTGTTTTTTAGATGTTTCAGGAAACACCATACACTTCTCCAGAGGGGCTGTTGGCAATTTACATCCCGCCCATCAGCATAACAAGGCTCCCAGTTCTCCATGGCCTGTCCTGCCTTTCTGGATTTTACACTTTTTTCAGATGGCCCTTTTGACCGGGGGGCAGTGAGACTTCATTGTAGTGCAGATTTCCTTTGCAAGCTTGCTTGGTTGGCCAAAAAGGGCGTATGCGTTTTTTCCTGAATATATTCAGGAAAAAACGCATACGCCCTTTTTGGCCAAGTGCATCATTGTGGACGTTCTGCCTCTTTTCCTATGCTTTAGATGCAATTCCAGTCTACCTCCTGAAATCGGTTTCCTGCAATTCTGCCCCGCTTTCAAGTCCTCTTGGCAGCCTTACTTCAGTATATTTTTGGACGATAGCTGTCATTTATAACTCTGCAGGTTTGTGAATTACAGTGCCCCTGAGCTCGTTTCTTCAACTCGCTTTCTTGTGAGCTGGCCACAACATCGCAGGATTGCTTCAGACCCTAGTGTGGTTCCGGCACGGCATGCTGAGCCTTTGGTTAATTCCTCTTCCTGGTGGGAAATGAGTGTTAAATATGCACGTCCAGACACCTACCTCACTCTCAACCCCTTGGTGATGTGGGTCCTCAGGTTTGTGGCCACCTTTGCTGGGTTCCTCACCTTTCGATGATGTGGCCCCACTAGTGTGAGGACACTCCTGCCTGGTTCTCATCCACGTGGTTATGTGGACCCCCTGGTGAGAGTCAGTTCCTGGCTGTGTTCCTCACCCTTCTGTGAGGGAGACCCTCTGCTGATAGGTCACTCCTGCATGGCTGGCACACATTGCCTTGGTGAAGTCAGCCGTGTGGTGGCAGTTGGAGCGTGCTGGGAATCTCCTCCCCCTGGTGATGAGGGCCCTCTTGCGTCAGGCCCTAACTGCTGGGCTCACCAGCTTTTCTTAGTGAGCCCAATGATGCTTGGGCACTCCTCTTAGGATCCCATCTCCATGGGGATGTGGGCCTTCTGCTCTGAGGTTCCAACGGCTGTGTTGTTCACATTTTCATGATGTGGGCTCTCTGGTGTTAGTTCACAGAGGCCTGGATCCCATAGCCTCTGTGCTCTTGGCCGCCTGCTTGGAGGTTCCAACTGCTGGATTCCTCACTTTTTAAATTTTTTGGGCCCTCTGTTGTGAGGATCCTCCTGCCTGCCTCACTCCCAGCCCCTTCGTGATGTGTGTCGTCTGGTTTGAGGCCACATGTGCTGGGTTCCTCACCTTTCGATGATGTGGGACCAATGGTCTTAGGAGACTCCTGCTTGGTTCACATCCCCTTGGTGATGTGGGCCCTCTGTTGAGAGTCTGATCCTGGCTGGGTTCCTCACCCATCTGTGAGGTGGGCCGTCTGCGGTGAGGTGACTCCTGCCTGGCTTGCTCACCTCGCCTTGTGGACATGAGCCCTCTGGTGGCACTTGGAGCCTGCTGGGAGCCTCCTCCCCTCGGTGATGAGGGCCCTCTGGCGTCAGGCCCTAACTGCTGGGCTCCCCACATTTTGTGATGTGCACCCAGTGGTGCGAGGACACTCCAGCCAGGTTCACATACCCATTTGGATGTGGGCCTTCTGCTCTGAGGTCCCAATGCCTGGGTTGCTCACAGTTTCATGATGTGGGCTCTCTGCTGTTAGTTCACTCCTGCCTGCATCCCATAACTTCTGTGCTCTCGGTCGCCTGCTGGGAGGTTCCAACTGCTGGATTCCTCACCTTTCTTATTCTTTGGGCCCTCTGTTTTTAGGCTACTCCTGCCTGCCTCACTCCCATTCCCTTTGTGATATGTGTCCTCTGATTTGAGGCCACATGTGCTGGGTTCCGCACCTTTCGATGATGTGGCCCCACTGGAGGGAAGACAGTCCTGACTGGTCCCATCCCCTTGCTGATGTGGGCCCTCAGGTGAGAGTCTGATCCTGGCTGGGTTCCTCACCCTTCTGTGAGGTGGGCCCTCTGCTGTGAGGTCAATCATGCCTGTCTGGCACATGCCACCTTGGCGACGTGGGCCCTCTGGTGGCAGTTGGATTGTGCTGGGATCCTCCTCCCCTCGGTGATGAGGGCCCTCTTGCCTTAGGCCATAACTGCTGGGCTCCCCGCATTTTCTGATGTGCGCCAAGTGAGCGAGGACACTCTTGCCAGGTTCCCATCCCCATGGGGATATGGGCCTTCTGCTCTGAGGTCAAAACGGCTGGCTTGCTCACAGTACCATGATGTGGGCCCTCTGCTGTGAGTTCACTCTATGTGCCCTCTGTTGTGAGGCTCCTCCTGCCTGCCTCACTGCCAGCCCCTTGGTGATGACTGTCCTATGGCTTGAGGCCACATGTGCTGTGTTCCTCACCTTTCGATGATGTGGCCCCACTCGTGTGAGGACACTCCTGCCTGGTTCCCATCCCCTTGGTGAGGTGGGCCCTCTGGCGAGAGTCTAATCCTGGCTGGGTTCCTCAACGTCCTGTGAGGTAGGCCCTCTGCTGTGAGGTCACTCCTGCCTGGCTGGCCCACGTCACCTTGGAGACGTGAGCCCTCTGGTGGCAGTTGGAGCGTGCAGGGTGCCTCCTCCTCTCGGTGATGACGGCCCTCTGGCGTCAGGCCCTAAATGGTGGGCTCCCCAAATTTTCTGATGTGCGCCCAGTGGTGCGAAGCCATTCCTGCCAGGTTCCCATCCCAATGGGGATGTGGGCCTTCTGTTCTGAGGTCCCAACGGCTGGGCTGCTCACAGGTTCATGATGTGGGCCCTCTGCTGTGAGTTCACTGTGGCCTGGATCCCATAGCCTCGGTGTTCTGAGCCGCCTGCTGGAAGGTCTAAATGCTGGAATCCTCACGTTTTTTATATTATGTGCCCTGTGTTGTGAGGCTACTCCTGCCTGCCTCACTCCAAGGCCCTTGGTGATGTGGGTCCTCTGGTTTGAGGACACATGTGCTGGGTTCCTCACCTTAAGATGATGAGGCCCCACTGGTGTGAGGATAATTCTGACTGGTTCTCATCCCCTTTGTGATGTGGGTCCTCTGGTGAGAGTCTGATCCTGGCTGGGTTCCTCACCCATCTGTGAGGTGGGCCCTCTACTATCAGGTAACTCTTGCCTGGCTTGCTCACCTCGCCTTGTTGACATGAGCCCTCTGGTGGCACTTGGACCCTGCTGGGAGCCTCCTCACCCCTGTGATGAGGGCCCTCTGACGTCAGGCCCTAACTGCTGGGCTCCCCAACTTTTCTTAGTGAGCCCAGTGATGCTTGGGCACTCCTCTTAGGTTCCCATCTCCATGGGGATGTGGGCCTTCTGCTCTGAGGTTCCAACGGCTGGGTTGATCACAATTTCATGATGTGGGCTCTCTGGTGTTAGTTCACTGTGGCCTGGATCCCATAGCCTCTGTGCTCTTGGCCGCCTGCTGGGAGGTTCCAACTGCTCGATTCCTCAACTTTTGTATTCTATGGGTCCTGTGTTGTGATGCTCCTCCTGCCTGCCTCACTCGCAACCCCTTCGTGATGTGGGTCTTCTGGTTTGAGGCCACACATGCTGGGTTCTGCAACTTTCAATGATGTGGCCCCACTGGTGTGGGGACACTCCTGCCTGGTTCCCATCCCCTTGGTGATGTGGGCCTTCTGGTGACAGTCTTATCCTGGCTGGGTTCCTCACTCTTCTGTGAGGTAGGCCCTCTGCTGTGAGGTCAATCCTGCCTGACTTTCACACATCACCTTGGTGACGTGGGACCTCTGTTGGCACATGGAACCTGCTGGGAGCCTCCTGCCCTCGGTGATGATGGCCCTCTAGCATCAGGCCCTAACTGCTGGGCTCCCCACGTTTTCTGATGTGAGCCCAGTGATGCCAGGACACTCCTGTCAGGTTCCCATCCCCATGGGGATGTGGGCTTTCTGCTCTGAGGTCCCAAAGCCTGGGTTGCTCACAGTTTCATGATGTGGGCTCTCTGGTGTTAGTTCACTCCTGCCTGCATCCCATAGCTTCTGTGCTCTCGGCCGCCTTCTGGGAGGTTCCAAATGCTGGATTCCTCACCTTTTTTATTCTTTGGGCCCTCTGTTTTTAGGCTACTCCTACCTGCCTCACTCCCATCCCCTTTGTGATGTGTGTCCTCTGATATGAGGCCACATGTGCTGGGTTCCTCACCTTCAATGATGTGGCCCCACTGGTGGGAGGACAGTCCTGACTGGTTCCCATCCCCTTGTCGTTGTGGGCCCTCTGGTGAGAGTCTCATCCTGCCTCGGTTCCTCACCCTTCTGTGAGATAGGCCCTCTGCTGTGAGGTCACTACTGTCTGGCTGGAACATGCCAACTTGTAGATGTGGGCCCTCTGTTGGCAGTTGGATCCTGCTGGGAGTCTCCTCCCCTCAGTTATGAGGGCCCCCTGGCGTCAGGCCCTAACTGCTGGGCTCCTAACATTTTCTGATATGTGCTAAGTGGTGTGAAGCCACTCCTGCCAGGTTCCCATCCCAATGGGGATGTGGGCCTTTTGTTCTGAGGTCCCAACGGCTGGGCTGCTCACAGGTTCATGATGTGGGCCCTCTGCTGTGAGTTCACTGCGGCCTGGATCCCATAGCCTCGGTGCTCTGGGCCACTTGCTGGGAGGTTCCAACTGCTGGATTCCTCAACTTTTATATTCTATGGACCCTGTGTTGTGAGGCCGGTCCTGCCAGCCTCATTCCGAACCCCTTGGTGATGTGCTTCCTCTGGTTTGAGGCTACATGTGCTGGGATCCTCACCTTTCGATGATGTTGTCCCACTGGTGTGGGGACACTCCTGCCTGGTTCCCATCCCCTTGGTGATGTGGGCCCTCTGGTGAGAGTCTGATCCTGGCTGTGTTCCTCACCCTTCTGTGAGGGGGGCCCTCTGCTGTGAGGTCACTCCTGCATGGCTGGCACACATCGCCTTGGCGACGTTGGCCCTCTGCTGGCAGCTGGAGCCTGCTGGGAGCCTCCTCCTCTCGGTGATGAGTGCCCTCTAGCGTCAGGCCCTAACTTCTGAGCACCCCACGTTTTCTGATGTGAGCCCAGTGATGCCAGGACACTCCTGTCATGTTCCCATCACCATGGGGATGTGGGCCTTCTGCTCTGAGGTCCCAATGTCTGGGTTGCTCACAGTTTCATGATGTGGGCTGTCTGGTGTTAGTTCACTCAAGCCTGCATCCCCTAGCCTCTGTGCTCTGGGCCGCCTGCTGGGAGGTTCCAAATGCTGGATTCCTCACCTTTCTTATTTTTGGGCCCTCTGTTATGAGGCTCCTCCTGCTTGCCTCACTCCCAGCCCCTTGTTGATGGGTGTCCTATGGTTTGAAGCCACATGTTCTGGGTTCATCACCTTTAGATGATGTGGCCCTACTCATGTCAGGACACTGCTGCCTGGTTCCAATCCATTTGGTGATGTGGGCCCTCTGGTGCGAGTCTGATCCTGACTGGGTTCGTCACACTTCTCTGAGGTGGGCCCTCTGCTGTGAGGTCATTCGTGCCTGGTTGGCACACATCGCCTTGGCGACGTCAGCCCTCTGGTGGCAGTTGGAGCCTGCTGGGAGCCTCCTTCCCTTGGTGATGAGGGTCCTCTGGTGTCAGGCCCTAAATGCTGATCGCCCCAAAATTTTCTGATACGTTCTCAGTGGTGCGAGGACACTCCTACAAGATTTCCATCCCCATGAGGATTTGGGCCTCCTGCTCTGAGGTCCCAATGGCTGGGTTGCTCAGTTTCATGACATGGGCCCTCTTCTGTGAGTTCACTGTGGCCTGGATCCCATAGCCTCGGTGCTCTGGGCCGCCTGCTGGGAGGTTCCAACTGCTGGATTCCTCACTTTTTTATTCTATGGGCCCAGTGTTGTGAGGCTACTCCTGCCTGCCTCACTCCGAGGCCCTTGGTGATGTGGGTCCTCTGGTTTGAGGACACATGTGCTGAGTACCTCACCTTTCAATGATGTGGCCCCACTGGTGTGAAGACACTCCTGCCTGGTTCCCATCCCCTTGGTGATGTGGGCCCTCTGGTGAGAGTCTGATGTTGGCTGGGTTTCTCACCCTTCTGTGAGGTGGGACCTCTTCTGTGAGGTAAATACTGCCTGGCTTGCTCACGTTGCCTTGGCAGTGTGAGCCCTCAGGTGGTAGTTGGAGCCTGCTGGGAATCTCCTCCCCTCAGTTATGAGAGCTCTGGATAAAACACATATGCGCTTTTTTGCCAAGTGCATTATTTTCCAAGTTCTGTCTCTTTTCCTATGCTTTAAGAGCCACTCCCGTGTACCTTCTGAAATCGGTTTCCAGCAATTCTGTCCCGCATTCAGGTCCTCTTCGCAGCCTTACTTCACTATAATTTTACATGATAGCTGTCATTTATAACTCAGCAGGTTTGTGAATTACAGTGCCCCTGAGCTCCTTTCTTCAACTCGCTTTCTTGTGAGCTGGCCGCAACACCGCAGGATCTCTTCAGGCCCTAATCTAGTTCCAAAACGGCATGCGGAGCCTTTGCTTCATTCGTCTTCCTGGTGGGAAATGAGAGTTAAATTTGCCCGTCCATACACCTACAGATAGTCTCCCATTGCTTCTCCTTATTCTTCTTCATCTTCCGAAGAAATTGCAAACTGGGCCAAACAGGACGTTAAAGGCACTGACTCTCCAAGTGGGGAGAGTGTTAGTAAAGCATTTGGAAAGTTGCACCGAGTAGCAGGGGACGAAAAACGAGATAAATTTGAACACGTTTCCCGATCACACAGTGGATCATACACTGGGTTCCACATGCATGTTTTAGCTGAAGGAAGAATCCCTTAAACCAGGAGAGTTGGGAGCCATGGAATGGGTACCATGCAATATGACTTCAAAGGGTCTGCAGTTGCTCACCGAACCTCACCAATCCTATCACTGCTGCGTTTTTCCGCTCTACACACGTTTAATTCTCTTTCGGAGACATATAAATCCATAGGATTTAAGATTCTTACTAGTCAGGTATATTCTTAGGCGTTTAATATGGGGTGTTGAGTCCAATTCGTTGAGGAAGGAGTAGCTCTTGTCTATTATATATTTGGCTTATGGAACGGTATCTGTGCTAATTTCAATCTCTGGTTTTATGCAGCACCCCAACTCACCTTTCCCCTTAAGCAAGCATAAGTGGGTTTTCTACATTTGAGACCCTGTTCTGTTTTGTAATCCAGTTCCTGTGTAGCCAAGTTTACATTCCGTGTATTATGATATCTTACGATGTTTCTTTCTCTGTGTGATTTATTTCACTTAGAATCATTGTACCTGAATCTACTCTTTATGCCGCTACGGGCCTGATGACATAGATTTCATTGGTGAGTGATATTGCATTGTACGTAAGTACCACAATTTCTTTATCCATTTTTCACTTTCTGCGATATTAAACTGGTACCATAAACGAGGTTCTTGTAAACAGAGCCGTCCCAAAATTTGGGGTGGCTGTGTCTTTTTGATTTTAATTTCCCTAAGCTATAGGACCATATGTGGAAGTGCCCTAGCCTCTGTTGCTTTGTTTTTTAGATGTTTCAGGAATCACCATACACTTCTCCAAAGTGGCTGTTGGCAATTTACATCCCGCCCATCAGCATAACAAGGCTCCCAGTTCTCCATGGCCTGTCCTGCCTTTCTGGATTTTACACTTTTTTCAGATGGCACTTTTGACCCGGGGGCAGTGAGTCTTCATTGTAGTGCAGATTTCCTTTGCAAGCTTGCTTTGTGGGCCAAAAAGTGCGTATGCGTTTTTTCCTGAATATATTCAGGAAAAAACGCATACGCTCTTTTTGGCCAATGCATCATTGTCGACGTTCTGCCTCTTTTCCTATGCTTTACGTGCGACTCCAGTCTACGTCCTGAAATCAGTTTCCTGCAATTCTGCCCCGCTTTCAAGTCCTCTTGGCAGCCTTACTTCAATATATTTTTGGACAATAGCTGTCATTTATAACTCTACAAGTTTGTGAATTACAGAGCCCCTGAGCTCGTTTCTTCTACTCGCTTTCTTGTGAGCTGGCCGCAACACCGCAGGATTGCTTCAGGCCCTTGTGTGGTTCCAGCACGGCACACGGACCCTTTGGTTAATTCCTCTTCCTGGTGGGAAATGAGAGTTAAATTCCCCCGTCAAGACACCTCCAGCTAGTCTCTCATGGTTTCTCCCTATTCCTGTTCATCTTATGCAGAAATTGCCGACTGGGCCAAACAGGAGGTTAAAGGCACTGACTCTCCAAGTGGTTAGAGTGTTAGTAAAGCGTCTGGAATGTTGCACCCGAGTACCAGGGGACGAAAACTGAGACACATTTGAACACGTTTCCCGATCACACGGTGGATCATACTCTGTGTTCCACATGCATGTTTTAGCTGAAGGAAGAATCCCTTAAACCTGGAGAGTTGAGACCCATGGAATGGGTACCATGCAATATGACTTCAAAGGGTCTGCATTTGCTCACCGAACCTCACCAATCCTATCACTGCTGCGTTTATGCCGCTGTACACACGCTTGATTCTCTTTCGGAGACATATAAATCCATAGGTTTTAAGATTCTTACTAGTCAGGTATATTCTTAGGCGTTTAATAAGGGGTGTTAAGTCCACTTGGTTGAGCAAGGAGTAGCTCTTGTCTATTACATATTTGGCTTATGGACGGTATCTGTGCTAATTTCAATCTCTGGTTTTATGCAGCACCCCAACTCACCTTTCCCCTTAAGCAAGCATAAGTTGGTTTTCTACATTTGAGACCCTGTTCTGTTTTGTAATTCAGTTCCTGTTTAGCCAATTTTACATTCCGTGTAGTAGTGATATCTTATGATGTTTCTTTTTCTGTGTGACTTATTTCACTTAGAATCATCGTACCTGAATCCACTCATTATGCTGCTATGGGCCTGATGACATAGATTTCATTGCTGAGTGATATTGCATTGTACGTAAGTACCACAACTTCTTTATCCATTTTTCGCTTTCTGCGATATTGAACTTGTACCGTAAACGAGGTTCTTGTAAACAGAGCCGTCCCAAACTTTGGGGTGGCTGTGTCTTTTTGATTTTAATTTCCCTAAGCTATAGGACCATAAGTGGAAGTGCCCTAGGCTCTGTTGCTTTGTTTTTTAGATGTTTCAGGAAACACCATACACTTCTCCAGAGTGGCTGTTGGCAATTTACATCCCGCCCATCAGCATAACAAGGCTCCCAGTTCTCCATGGCCTGTCCTGCCTTTCTGGATTTTACACTTTTTTCAGATGGCCCTTTTGACCGGGGGGCAGTGAGACTTCATTGTAGTGCAGATTTCCTTTGCAAGCTTGCTTGGTTGGCCAAAAAGGGCGTATGCGTTTTTTCCTGAATATATTCAGGAAAAAACGCATACGCCCTTTTTGGCCAAGTGCATCATTGTGGACGTTCTGCCTCTTTTCCTATGCTTTAGATGCAATTCCAGTCTACCTCCTGAAATCGGTTTCCTGCAATTCTGCCCCGCTTTCAAGTCCTCTTGGCAGCCTTACTTCAGTATATTTTTGGACGATAGCTGTCATTTATAACTCTGCAGGTTTGTGAATTACAGTGCCCCTGAGCTCGTTTCTTCAACTCGCTTTCTTGTGAGCTGGCCACAACATCGCAGGATTGCTTCAGACCCTAGTGTGGTTCCGGCACGGCATGCTGAGCCTTTGGTTAATTCCTCTTCCTGGTGGGAAATGAGTGTTAAATATGTCCGTCCAGACACCTTCCTCACTCTCAACCCCTTGGTGATGTGGGTCCTCTGGTTTGTGGCCACCTTTGCTGGGTTCCTCACCTTTCGATGATGTGGCCCCACTAGTGTGAGGACACTCCTGCCTGGTTCTCTTCCACGTGGTTATGTGGACCCCCTGGTGAGAGTCAGTTCCTGGCTGTGTTCCTCACCCTTCTGTGAGGGAGACCCTCTGCTGATAGGTCACTCCTGCATGGCTGGCACACATTGCCTTGGTGAAGTCAGCCGTGTGGTGGCAGTTGGAGCGTGCTGGGAATCTCCTCCCCCCGGTGATGAGGGCCCTCTTGCGTCAGGCCCTAACTGCTGGGCTCACCAGCTTTTCTTAGTGAGCCCAATGATGCTTGGGCACTCCTCTTAGGATCCCATCTCCATGGGGATGTGGGCCTTCTGCTCTGAGGTTCCAACGGCTGTGTTGTTCACATTTTCATGATGTGGGCTCTCTGGTGTTAGTTCACAGAGGCCTGGATCCCATAGCCTCTGTGCTCTTGGCCGCCTGCTTGGAGGTTCCAACTGCTGGATTCCTCACTTTTTAAATTTTTTGGGCCCTCTGTTGTGAGGATCCTCCTGCCTGCCTCACTCCCAGCCCCTTCGTGATGTGTGTCGTCTGGTTTGAGGCCACATGTGCTGGGTTCCTCACCTTTCGATGATGTGGGACCAATGGTCTTAGGAGACTCCTGCTTGGTTCACATCCCCTTGGTGATGTGGGCCCTCTGTTGAGAGTCTGATCCTGGCTGGGTTCCTCACCCATCTGTGAGGTGGGCCGTCTGCGGTGAGGTGACTCCTGCCTGGCTTGCTCACCTCGCCTTGTGGACATGAGCCCTCTGGTGGCACTTGGAGCCTGCTGGGAGCCTCCTCCCCTCGGTGATGAGGGCCCTCTGGCGTCAGGCCCTAACTGCTGGGCTCCCCACATTTTGTGATGTGCACCCAGTGGTGCGAGGACACTCCAGCCAGGTTCACATACCCATTTGGATGTGGGCCTTCTGCTCTGAGGTCCCAATGCCTGGGTTGCTCACAGTTTCATGATGTGGGCTCTCTGCTGTTAGTTCACTCCTGCCTGCATCCCATAACTTCTGTGCTCTCGGTCGCCTGCTGGGAGGTTCCAACTGCTGGATTCCTCACCTTTCTTATTCTTTGGGCCCTCTGTTTTTAGGCTACTCCTGCCTGCCTCACTCCCATTCCCTTTGTGATATGTGTCCTCTGATTTGAGGCCACATGTGCTGGGTTCCGCACCTTTCGATGATGTGGCCCCACTGGAGGGAAGACAGTCCTGACTGGTCCCATCCCCTTGCTGATGTGGGCCCTCAGGTGAGAGTCTGATCCTGGCTGGGTTCCTCACCCTTCTGTGAGGTGGGCCCTCTGCTGTGAGGTCAATCATGCCTGTCTGGCACATGCCACCTTGGCGACGTGGGCCCTCTGGTGGCAGTTGGATTGTGCTGGGATCCTCCTCCCCTCGGTGATGAGGGCCCTCTTGCCTTAGGCCATAACTGCTGGGCTCCCCGCATTTTCTGATGTGCGCCAAGTGAGCGAGGACACTCTTGCCAGGTTCCCATCCCCATGGGGATATGGGCCTTCTGCTCTGAGGTCAAAACGGCTGGCTTGCTCACAGTACCATGATGTGGGCCCTCTGCTGTGAGTTCACTCTATGTGCCCTCTGTTGTGAGGCTCCTCCTGCCTGCCTCACTGCCAGCCCCTTGGTGATGACTGTCCTATGGCTTGAGGCCACATGTGCTGTGTTCCTCACCTTTCGATGATGTGGCCCCACTCGTGTGAGGACACTCCTGCCTGGTTCCCATCCCCTTGGTGAGGTGGGCCCTCTGGCGAGAGTCTAATCCTGGCTGGGTTCCTCAACGTCCTGTGAGGTAGGCCCTCTGCTGTGAGGTCACTCCTGCCTGGCTGGCCCACGTCACCTTGGAGACGTGAGCCCTCTGGTGGCAGTTGGAGCGTGCAGGGTGCCTCCTCCTCTCGGTGATGACGGCCCTCTGGCGTCAGGCCCTAAATGGTGGGCTCCCCAAATTTTCTGATGTGCGCCCAGTGGTGCGAAGCCATTCCTGCCAGGTTCCCATCCCAATGGGGATGTGGGCCTTCTGTTCTGAGGTCCCAACGGCTGGGCTGCTCACAGGTTCATGATGTGGGCCCTCTGCTGTGAGTTCACTGTGGCCTGGATCCCATAGCCTCGGTGTTCTGAGCCGCCTGCTGGAAGGTCTAAATGCTGGAATCCTCACGTTTTTTATATTATGTGCCCTGTGTTGTGAGGCTACTCCTGCCTGCCTCACTCCAAGGCCCTTGGTGATGTGGGTCCTCTGGTTTGAGGACACATGTGCTGGGTTCCTCACCTTAAGATGATGAGGCCCCACTGGTGTGAGGATAATTCTGACTGGTTCTCATCCCCTTTGTGATGTGGGTCCTCTGGTGAGAGTCTGATCCTGGCTGGGTTCCTCACCCATCTGTGAGGTGGGCCCTCTACTATCAGGTAACTCTTGCCTGGCTTGCTCACCTCGCCTTGTTGACATGAGCCCTCTGGTGGCACTTGGACCCTGCTGGGAGCCTCCTCACCCCTGTGATGAGGGCCCTCTGACGTCAGGCCCTAACTGCTGGGCTCCCCAACTTTTCTTAGTGAGCCCAGTGATGCTTGGGCACTCCTCTTAGGTTCCCATCTCCATGGGGATGTGGGCCTTCTGCTCTGAGGTTCCAACGGCTGGGTTGATCACAATTTCATGATGTGGGCTCTCTGGTGTTAGTTCACTGTGGCCTGGATTCCATAGCCTCTGTGCTCTTGGCCGCCTGCTGGGAGGTTCCAACTGCTCGATTCCTCAACTTTTGTATTCTATGGGTCCTGTGTTGTGATGCTCCTCCTGCCTGCCTCACTCGCAACCCCTTCGTGATGTGGGTCTTCTGGTTTGAGGCCACACATGCTGGGTTCTGCAACTTTCAATGATGTGGCCCCACTGGTGTGGGGACACTCCTGCCTGGTTCCCATCCCCTTGGTGATGTGGGCCTTCTGGTGACAGTCTTATCCTGGCTGGGTTCCTCACTCTTCTGTGAGGTAGGCCCTCTGCTGTGAGGTCAATCCTGCCTGACTTTCACACATCACCTTGGTGACGTGGGACCTCTGTTGGCACATGGAACCTGCTGGGAGCCTCCTGCCCTCGGTGATGATGGCCCTCTAGCATCAGGCCCTAACTGCTGGGCTCCCCACGTTTTCTGATGTGAGCCCAGTGATGCCAGGACACTCCTGTCAGGTTCCCATCCCCATGGGGATGTGGGCTTTCTGCTCTGAGGTCCCAAAGCCTGGGTTGCTCACAGTTTCATGATGTGGGCTCTCTGGTGTTAGTTCACTCCTGCCTGCATCCCATAGCTTCTGTGCTCTCGGCCGCCTTCTGGGAGGTTCCAAATGCTGGATTCCTCACCTTTTTTATTCTTTGGGCCCTCTGTTTTTAGGCTACTCCTACCTGCCTCACTCCCATCCCCTTTGTGATGTATGTCCTCTGATATGAGGCCACATGTGCTGGGTTCCTCACCTTCAATGATGTGGCCCCACTGGTGGGAGGACAGTCCTGACTGGTTCCCATCCCCTTGTCGTTGTGGGCCCTCTGGTGAGAGTCTCATCCTGCCTCGGTTCCTCACCCTTCTGTGAGATAGGCCCTCTGCTGTGAGGTCACTACTGTCTGGCTGGAACATGCCAACTTGTAGATGTGGGCCCTCTGTTGGCAGTTGGATCCTGCTGGGAGTCTCCTCCCCTCAGTTATGAGGGCCCCCTGGCGTCAGGCCCTAACTGCTGGGCTCCTAACATTTTCTGATATGTGCTAAGTGGTGTGAAGCCACTCCTGCCAGGTTCCCATCCCAATGGGGATGTGGGCCTTTTGTTCTGAGGTCCCAACGGCTGGGCTGCTCACAGGTTCATGATGTGGGCCCTCTGCTGTGAGTTCACTGCGGCCTGGATCCCATAGCCTCGGTGCTCTGGGCCACTTGCTGGGAGGTTCCAACTGCTGGATTCCTCAACTTTTATATTCTATGGACCCTGTGTTGTGAGGCCGGTCCTGCCAGCCTCATTCCGAACCCCTTGGTGATGTGCTTCCTCTGGTTTGAGGCTACATGTGCTGGGATCCTCACCTTTCGATGATGTTGTCCCACTGGTGTGGGGACACTCCTGCCTGGTTCCCATCCCCTTGGTGATGTGGGCCCTCTGGTGAGAGTCTGATCCTGGCTGTGTTCCTCACCCTTCTGTGAGGGGGGCCCTCTGCTGTGAGGTCACTCCTGCATGGCTGGCACACATCGCCTTGGCGACGTTGGCCCTCTGCTGGCAGCTGGAGCCTGCTGGGAGCCTCCTCCTCTCGGTGATGAGTGCCCTCTAGCGTCAGGCCCTAACTTCTGAGCACCCCACGTTTTCTGATGTGAGCCCAGTGATGCCAGGACACTCCTGTCATGTTCCCATCACCATGGGGATGTGGGCCTTCTGCTCTGAGGTCCCAATGTCTGGGTTGCTCACAGTTTCATGATGTGGGCTGTCTGGTGTTAGTTCACTCAAGCCTGCATCCCCTAGCCTCTGTGCTCTGGGCCGCCTGCTGGGAGGTTCCAAATGCTGGATTCCTCACCTTTCTTATTTTTGGGCCCTCTGTTATGAGGCTCCTCCTGCTTGCCTCACTCCCAGCCCCTTGTTGATGGGTGTCCTATGGTTTGAAGCCACATGTTCTGGGTTCATCACCTTTAGATGATGTGGCCCTACTCATGTCAGGACACTGCTGCCTGGTTCCAATCCATTTGGTGATGTGGGCCCTCTGGTGCGAGTCTGATCCTGACTGGGTTCGTCACACTTCTCTGAGGTGGGCCCTCTGCTGTGAGGTCATTCGTGCCTGGTTGGCACACATCGCCTTGGCGACGTCAGCCCTCTGGTGGCAGTTGGAGCCTGCTGGGAGCCTCCTTCCCTTGGTGATGAGGGTCCTCTGGTGTCAGGCCCTAAATGCTGATCGCCCCAAAATTTTCTGATACGTTCTCAGTGGTGCGAGGACACTCCTACAAGATTTCCATCCCCATGAGGATTTGGGCCTCCTGCTCTGAGGTCCCAATGGCTGGGTTGCTCAGTTTCATGACATGGGCCCTCTTCTGTGAGTTCACTGTGGCCTGGATCCCATAGCCTCGGTGCTCTGGGCCGCCTGCTGGGAGGTTCCAACTGCTGGATTCCTCACTTTTTTATTCTATGGGCCCAGTGTTGTGAGGCTACTCCTGCCTGCCTCACTCCGAGGCCCTTGGTGATGTGGGTCCTCTGGTTTGAGGACACATGTGCTGAGTACCTCACCTTTCAATGATGTGGCCCCACTGGTGTGAAGACACTCCTGCCTGGTTCCCATCCCCTTGGTGATGTGGGCCCTCTGGTGAGAGTCTGATGTTGGCTGGGTTTCTCACCCTTCTGTGAGGTGGGACCTCTTCTGTGAGGTAAATACTGCCTGGCTTGCTCACGTTGCCTTGGCAGTGTGAGCCCTCAGGTGGTAGTTGGAGCCTGCTGGGAATCTCCTCCCCTCAGTTATGAGAGCTCTGGATAAAACACATATGCGCTTTTTTGCCAAGTGCATTATTTTCCAAGTTCTGTCTCTTTTCCTATGCTTTAAGAGCCACTCCCGTGTACCTTCTGAAATCGGTTTCCAGCAATTCTGTCCCGCATTCAGGTCCTCTTCGCAGCCTTACTTCACTATAATTTTACATGATAGCTGTCATTTATAACTCAGCAGGTTTGTGAATTACAGTGCCCCTGAGCTCCTTTCTTCAACTCGCTTTCTTGTGAGCTGGCCGCAACACCGCAGGATCTCTTCAGGCCCTAATCTAGTTCCAAAACGGCATGCGGAGCCTTTGCTTCATTCGTCTTCCTGGTGGGAAATGAGAGTTAAATTTGCCCGTCCATACACCTACAGATAGTCTCCCATTGCTTCTCCTTATTCTTCTTCATCTTCCGAAGAAATTGCAAACTGGGCCAAACAGGACGTTAAAGGCACTGACTCTCCAAGTGGGGAGAGTGTTAGTAAAGCATTTGGAAAGTTGCACCGAGTAGCAGGGGACGAAAAACGAGATAAATTTGAACACGTTTCCCGATCACACAGTGGATCATACACTGGGTTCCACATGCATGTTTTAGCTGAAGGAAGAATCCCTTAAACCAGGAGAGTTGGGAGCCATGGAATGGGTACCATGCAATATGACTTCAAAGGGTCTGCAGTTGCTCACCGAACCTCACCAATCCTATCACTGCTGCGTTTTTCCGCTCTACACACGTTTAATTCTCTTTCGGAGACATATAAATCCATAGGATTTAAGATTCTTACTAGTCAGGTATATTCTTAGGCGTTTAATATGGGGTGTTGAGTCCAATTCGTTGAGGAAGGAGTAGCTCTTGTCTATTATATATTTGGCTTATGGAACGGTATCTGTGCTAATTTCAATCTCTGGTTTTATGCAGCACCCCAACTCACCTTTCCCCTTAAGCAAGCATAAGTGGGTTTTCTACATTTGAGACCCTGTTCTGTTTTGTAATCCAGTTCCTGTGTAGCCAAGTTTACATTCCGTGTATTATGATATCTTACGATGTTTCTTTCTCTGTGTGATTTATTTCACTTAGAATCATTGTACCTGAATCTACTCTTTATGCCGCTACGGGCCTGATGACATAGATTTCATTGGTGAGTGATATTGCATTGTACGTAAGTACCACAATTTCTTTATCCATTTTTCACTTTCTGCGATATTAAACTGGTACCATAAACGAGGTTCTTGTAAACAGAGCCGTCCCAAAATTTGGGGTGGCTGTGTCTTTTTGATTTTAATTTCCCTAAGCTATAGGACCATATGTGGAAGTGCCCTAGCCTCTGTTGCTTTGTTTTTTAGATGTTTCAGGAATCACCATACACTTCTCCAAAGTGGCTGTTGGCAATTTACATCCCGCCCATCAGCATAACAAGGCTCCCAGTTCTCCATGGCCTGTCCTGCCTTTCTGGATTTTACACTGTTTTCAGATGGCCCGTTTGACCGGGGGGAAGTGAGACTTCATTGTAGTGCAGATTTCCTTTGCAAGCTTGCTTGGTTGGCCAAAAAGGGCGTATGCGTTTTTTACTGAATATATTCAGGAAAAAACGCATACGCCCTTTTTGGCCAAGTGCAGCATTGTGGACGTTCTGCCTCTTTTCCTATGCTTTACATGCAATTCCAGTCTACCTCCTGAAATCGGTTTCCTGCAATTCTGCCCCGCTTTCAAGTCCTCTTGGCAGCCTTACTTCAATATATTTTTGGACGATAGCTGTCATTTATAACTCTGCAGGTTTGTGAATTACAGTGCCCCTGAGCTCCTTTCTTCAATTCGCTTTCTTGTGAGCTGGCCGCAACACCGCAGGATTGCTTCAGGCCCTAGTGTGGTTCCGGCACGGCACACTGAGCCTTTGGTTAATTCCTCTTCCTGGTGGGAAAAGAGAGTTAAATTTGCACGTCCAGACACCTCCAGCTAGTCTCTCATTGGTTCTCCCTATTCCTGTTCATGTTCCGCAGATATTGCAAACTGGGCCAAACAGGAGGTTAAAGGCACTGACTCTCCAAGTGGGGAGAGTGTTAGTAAAGCGTCTGGAATGTTGCACCCGAGTACCAGGGGACGAGAACTGAGACATATTGGAACACGTCTCCCGATCACACGGTTGATCATACTCTGGGTTCCACATGCATGTTTTAGCTGAAGGAAGAATCCCTTAAACCTGGAGATTTGAGACCCATGGAATGGGTACCATGCAATATGACTGCAAAGGGTCTTCATTTGCTCACCGAACCTCTCCAATCCTATCACTGCTGCGTTTATGCCCCTGTACACACGCTTGATTCTCTTTCGGAGACATAGCAATCCATAGGTTTTAAATTACTTACTAGTCAGGTACATTCTTAGGCGTTTAATATGGGGTGTTGAGTCCATTTCGTTGAGCAAGGAGTAGCTCTTTCTATTCCATATTTGGCTTAAGGAACTTTATCTGTGCTCATTTCAATGTCTGCTTTTATGCAGCACCCCAACTCACCTCTCCCCTTAAGCAAGCATAAGTTGGTTTTCTAAATTTGAGACCCTGTTCTGTTTTGTAATCCAGTTCTTGTGTAGCCAAGTTTACATTCCGTGTATTAGTGATATCTTATGATGTTTCTTTTTCTGTGTAACTTATTTCAGTTGGAAGCATCATACCTGAATCCACTCATTATGCTGCTATGGGCCTGATGACATAGATGTCATTGCTGAGTGATATTGCATTGTACGTAAGTACCACAACTCCTTTATCCATTTTGCGCTTTCTGCAATATTGAACTTGTACCATAAACGAGGTTCTTGTAAACAGAGCCGTCCCAATCTTTGGGGTGGCTGTGGCTTTTTGATTTTAATTTCCCTAAGCTATAGGACCATAAGTGGAAGTGTCCCAGGCTCTGTTGCTTTGTTTTTTAGATGTTTCAGGAAACAACATACACTTCTCCCGAGTGGCTGTTGGCAATTTACATCCCGCCCATCAGCATAACAAGGCTCCCAGTTCTCCATGGCCTGTCCTGCCTTTCTGGATTTTACACTTTTTTCAGATGGCCCTTTTGACCGGGGGGCATTGAGACTTCATTGTAGTGCAGATTTCCTTTGCAAGCTTGCTTGGTTGGCCAAAAAGGGCGTATGCATTTTTTCCTGAATATATTCAGGAAAAAACGCATACGCCCTTTTTGGCCAAGTGCATCATTGTCGACGTTCTGCCTCTTTTCCTATGCTTTAAATGCAATTCCAGTCTCCCTCCTGAAATTGGCTTCCTGCAATTCTGCCCCGCTTTCAAGTCCTCTTGGCAGCCTTACTTCAGTATATTTTTGGACGATAGCTGTCATTTATAACTCTGCAGGTTTGTGAATTACAGTGCCCCTGAGCTCCTTTCTTCAACTCGCTTTCTTCTGAGCTGGCCGCAACACCGCAGGATTGCTTCAGGCCCTAGTGTGGTTCTGGCATGGCACGCTGAGCCTTTGGTTAATTCCTCTTCCTGGTGGGAAATGAGAGTTAAATTTCCCCGTCCAGACATCTCCAGCTAGTCTCTCATTGTTTCTCCCTATTCCTGTTCATTTTCCACAGGTATTGCAAACTGTGCCAAACAGGAGGTTAAAGGCACTGACTCTCCAAGTTGGGAGAGTGTTACTAAAGCGTCTGGAATGTTGCACCCAAGTAGAAAGGGACGAAAACTGAGACACATTTGAACACGTTTCCCGATCACACAGTGGATCATACTCTGGGTTCCACATGCATGTTTTAGCTGAAGCAAGAATCTCTTAAACCTGGAGAGTTGAGACCCATGGAATGTGTACCATGCAGTATGACTTCAAAGGGTCTGCATTTGCTCACCGAACCTCACCAATCCTATCACTGCTGCGCTTATGCCGCTGTACACACGGTTGATTCTCTTTCAGAGACATATAAATCCATAGGTTTTAAGATTCTTCCTAGTCAGGTATATTCTTAGGCGTTTAATATGGCGTGTTGAGTCCACTTCGTTGAGCAAGGAGTAGCTCTTGTCTATTACATATTTGGCTTATGGAACGGTATCTGTGCTAAGTTCAATCTCTGGTTTTATGCAGCACCCCAACTCACCTTTCCCCTTAAGCAAGCATAAGTTGTTTTTTGACATTTGAGACGCTGTTCTGTTTTGTAATTCAGTTCCTGTGTAGCCAAGTTTACATTCCGTGTAGTAGTGATATCTTATGATGTTTCTTTTTCTGTGTGACTTATTTCACTTAGAATCATCGTACCTGAATCCACTCATTATGCTGCTATGGGCCTGATGACATAGATTTCATTGCTGAGTGATATTGCATTGTACGTAAGTACCACAACTTCTTTATCCATTTTTCGCTTTCTGCGACAATGAACTTGAACCGTAAACGAGGTTCTTGTAAACAGAGCCGTCCCAAACTTTGGGGTGGCTGTGTCTTTTTTATTTTAATTTCCATAAGCTACAGGACCATAAGTCGAAGTGCCCTAGGCTCTGTTGCTTTGTTTTTTGGATGTTTCAGGAAATATCATACACTTCTCCAGAGTGGCTGTTGGCAATTTACATCCCGCCCATCAGCATAACAAGGCTCCCAGTTCTCCATGGCCTGTCCTGCCTTTCTGGATTTTACACTTTTTTCAGATGGCCCTTTTGACCGGGGGGCAGTGAGACTTCATTGTAGTGCAGATTTCCTTTGCAAGCTTGCTTGGTTGGCCAAAAAGGGCGTATGCGTTTTTTCCTGAATATATTCAGGAAAAAACGCATACGCCCTTTTTGGCCAAGTGCATCATTGTGGATGTTCTGCCTCTTTTCCTATGCTTTACATGCAATTCCAGTCTACCTCCTGAAATCGGTTTCCTGCAATTCTGCCCCGCTTTCAAGTGCTCTTGGCAGCCTTACTTCAATATATTTTTGGACGATAGCTGTCATTTATAACTCTGCAGGTTTGTGAATTACAGTGCCCCTGAGCTCCTTTCTTCAACTCGCTTTCTTGTGAGCTGGCCGCAACACTGCAGGATTGCTTCAGGCCCTAGTGTGGTTCCGGCACGGCACGCTGAGCCTTTGCTTAATTCCTCTTCCTGGTGGGAAATGAGAGATAAATTTGCCCGTCCAGACACCTCCAGCTAGTCTCTCATTCGTTCTCCCTATTCCTGTTCATCTTACGCAGAAATTGCCAACAGGAGGTTAAAGGCACTGACTCTCCAAGTGGGGAGAGTGTTAGTAAAGCTTCTGGAATGTTGCACCGGAGTACCAGGGGACGAAAACTGAGACACAGTGGAACATGTTTCCCGATCACACGGTGGATCATACTCTGGGTTCCACATGCACGTTTTAGCTGAAGGAAGAATCCCATAAACCTGGAGAGTTGAGACCCGTGGAATGGGTACCATGCAATATGACTTCAAATGGTCTGCATTTGCTCACCGAACCTCACCAATCCTATCACTGCTGAGTTTATGCCGCTGTCCACACGCTTGATTCTCTTTCAGAGACATATAAATCCATAGGTTTTAAGATTCTTACTAGTCAGGTATATTCTTAAGCGTTTAATATGGGGTGTTGAGTCCACTTCGTTGAGGAAGGAGTAGCTCTTGTCTATTACATATTTGGCTTATGGAACGGTATCTGTGCTAATTTCAATCTCTGGTTTTAGGCAGCACCCCAACTCACCTTTCCCCTTAAGCAAGCATAAGTTGGTTTTCAACATTTGAGACCCTGTTCTGTTTTGTAATTCAGTTCCTGTGTAGCCAAGTTTACATTCCGTGTAGTAGTGATATCTTATGATGTTTCTTTTTCTGTGTGACTTATTTCACTTAGAATCATCGTACCTGAATCCACTCATTATGCTGCTACGGGCCTGATGACATAGATTTCATTGCTGAGTGATATTGCATTGTACGTAAGTACCACAACATCTTTATCCATTTTTCGCTTTCTGCGACATTGAACTTGTACCGTAAATGAGGTTCTTGTAAACAGAGCCGTCCCAAACTTTCGGGTGGCTGTGTCTTTTTGATTTTAATTTCCCTACCTTATAGGACTATAAGAGGAAGTGCCCTAGGCTCTGTTGCTTTGTTTTTTGGATGTTTCAGGAAACACCATACACTTCTCCCGAGGGGCTGTTGGCAATTTTCATCCCGCCCATCAGCATAACAAGGCTCCCAGTTCTCCATGGCCTGTCCTGCCTTTCTGGATTTTACACTTTTTTCAGATGGCCCTTTTGACCGGGGGGCAGTGAGACTTCATTGTAGTGCAGATTTTTTTGCAAGCTTGCTTGGTTGGCCTAAAAGGGCGTATGCGTTTTTTCCTGAATATATTCAGGAAAAAACGCATACGCCCTTTTTGGCCAAGTGCATCATTGTGTATGTTCTGCCTCTTTTCCTATGCTTTACATGCAATTCCAGTCTACCTCCTGAAATTGGTTTCCTGCAATTCTGCCCCGCTTTCAAGTGCTCTTGGCAGCCATAATTCAATATATTTTTGGACGATAGCTGTCATTTTTAAGTCTGCAGGTTTGTGAATTACAGTGCCCCTGAGCTCCTTTCTTCAACTCGCTTTCTTCTGGGATGGCCGCAACACCGCAGGATTGCTTCAGGCCCTAATCTGGTTCCGGCACGGCACGCTGAGCCTTTGGTTAATTCCTCTTCCTGGTGGGAAATGTGAGATAAATTTGCCCGTCCAGACACCTCCAGCTAGTCTCTCATTGGTTCTCCCTATTCCTGTTCATTTTCCGCAGAAATTGCAAACAGGGCCAAACAGGAGGTTAAAGGCACTGACTCTCCAAGTCGGAAGAGAGTTAGTAAAGCGTCTGGAATGTTGCACCCGAGTACCAGGGGACGAGAACCGAGACATATTGGAACACGTCTCCCGACCACATGGTTGATCATACTCTGGGTTCCACATGCATGTTTTAGCTGAAGGAAGAATCCCTTAAACCTGGAGATTTGAGACCCATGGAATGGGTACCATGCAATATGACTGCAAAGGGTCTTCATTTGCTCACCGAACCTCTCCAATCCTATCACTGCTGCGTTTATGCCCCTGTACACACGCTTGATTCTCTTTCGGAGACATAGCAATCCATAGGTTTTAAATTACTTACTAGTCAGGTACATTCTTAGGCGTTTAATATGGGGTGTTGAGTCCATTTCGTTGAGCAAGGAGTAGCTCTTTCTATTCCATATTTGGCTTAAGGAACTTTATCTGTGCTCATTTCAATGTCTGCTTTTATGCAGCACCCCAACTCACCTTTCCCCTTAAGCAAGCATAAGTTGGTTTTCTAAATTTGAGACCCTGTTCTGTTTTGTAATCCAGTTCTTGTGTAGCCAAGTTTACATTCCGTGTATTAGTGATATCTTATGATGTTTCTTTTTCTGTGTAACTTATTTCAGTTGGAAGCATCATACCTGAATCCACTCATTATGCTGCTACGGGCCTGATGACATAGATGTCATTGCTGAGTGATATTGCATTGTACGTAAGTACCACAACTTCTTTATCCATTTTGCGCTTTCTGCGATATTGAACTTGTACCATAAACGAGGTTCTTGTAAACAGAGCCGTCCGAATCTTTGGGGTGGCTGTGTCTTTTTGATTTTAATTTCCCTAAGCTATAGGACCATAAGTGGAAGTGTCCCAGGCTCTGTTGCTTTGTTTTTTAGATGTTTCAGGAAACACCATACACTTCTCCCGAGTGGCTGTTGGCAGTTTACATCCCACCCATCAGCATAACAAGGCTCCCAGTTCTCCATGGCCTGTCCTGCCTTTCTGGATTCTACACATTTTGTAGATGGCCCTTTTGACCGGGGGGATGTGAGACTTCATTGTAGTGCAGATTTCCTTTGCAAGCTTGCTTGGTTGGCCAAAAAGGGCGTATGCGTTTTTTCCTGAATATATTCAGGAAAAAACGCATACGCCCTTTTTGGCCAAGTGCATCATTGTGGACGTTCTGCCTCTTTTCCTATGCTTTAAATGCAATTCCAGTCTACCTCCTGAAATCGGTTTCCTGCAATTCTGCCCTGCTTTCAAGTCCTCTTGGCAGCCTTACTTCAGTATATTTTTGGACGATAGCTGTCATTTATAACTCTGCAGGTTTGTGAATGACAGTGCCCCTGAGCTCCTTTCTTCAAGTCGCTTTCTTGTGAGCTGGCCGCATCACCGCAGGATTGCTTCAGGCCCTATACTTGTTCCGGCACGGCACGCTGAGCCTTTGCTTAATTCCTCTTCCTGGTGGGAAATGAGAGTTAAATTTGCCCGTCCAGACACCTCCAGCTAGTCTCTCATTGGTTCTCCCTATTCCTGTTCATCTTACGCAGAAATTGCAAACAGGGCCAAACAGGAGGTTAAAGGCACTGACTCTCCAAGTCGGGAGAGTGTTAGTAAAGCATCTGGAATGTTGAACCCGAGTACCAGGGGACGAGAATGGAGACATATTTGAACACATCTCCGGAGCACACGTTTGATCATACTCTGAGTTCCACATGCATGGTTTAGCTAAAGGAAGAATCCATTAAAGCTGGAGAGTTGAGACCCGTGGAATGGGTACCATGCAATATGACTTCAAAGGGTCTTCATTTGCTCACCGAACCTCTCCAATCCTATCACTGCTGCGTTTATGCCCCTGTACACACGCTTGATTCTCTTTCGGAGACATAGCAATCCATAGGTTTTAAGATACTTACTAGTCAGGTACATTCTTAGGCGTTTAATATAGGGTGTTGAGTCCATTTCGTTGAGCAAGGAGTAGCTCTTGTCTATTCCATATTTGGCTTAAGGAACTTTATCTGTGCTCATTTCAATCTGTGGTTTTATGCAGCACCCCAACTCACCTTTCCCCTTAAGCAAGCATAAGTTGGTTTTCTAAATTTGAGACCCTGTTCTGTTTTGTAATCCAGTTCCTGTGTAGCCAAGTTTACATTCTGTGTATTAGTGATATCTTATGATGTTTCTTTTTCTTTGTGACTTATTTCAGTTAGAATCATCATACCTGAATCCACTCATTATGCTGCTACGGGCCTGATGACATAGATTTCATTGCTGAGTGATATTGCATTGTACGTAAGTACCACAACTTCTTTATCCATTTTTCACTTTCTGCGATATTGAACTTGTACCATAAACGAGGTTCTTGTAAACAGAGCCGTCCCAAACTTTGGGGTGGCTGTGTCTTTTTGATTTTAATTTCCCTAAGCTATAGGACCATAAGTGGAAGTGCCCTAGGCTCTGTTGCTTTGTTTTTTAGATGTTTCAGGAAACACCATACAGTTCTCCAGAGTGGCTTTTGGCAATTTACATCCCGCCCATCAGCATAACAAGGCTCCCATTTCTCCATGGCCTGTCCTGCCTTTCTGGATTTTACACTTTTTTCAGATGGCACTTTTGACCCGGGGGCAGTGAGTCTTCATTGTAGTGCAGATTTCCTTTGCAAGCTTGCTTTGTGGGCCAAAAAGTGCGTATGCGTTTTTTCCTGAATATATTCAGGAAAAAACGCATACGCTCTTTTTGGCCAATGCATCATTGTCGACGTTCTGCCTCTTTTCCTATGCTTTACGTGCGACTCCAGTCTACGTCCTGAAATCAGTTTCCTGCAATTCTGCCCCGCTTTCAAGTCCTCTTGGCAGCCTTACTTCAATATATTTTTGGACAATAGCTGTCATTTATAACTCTACAAGTTTGTGAATTACAGAGCCCCTGAGCTCCTTTCTTCTACTCGCTTTCTTGTGAGCTGGCCGCAACACCGCAGGATTGCTTCAGGCCCTTGTGTGGTTCCAGCATGGCACACGGACCCTTTGGTTAATTCCTCTTCCTGGTGGGAAATGAGAGTTAAATTCCCCCGTCAAGACACCTCCAGCTAGTCTCTCATGGTTTCTCCCTATTCCTGTTCATCTTATGCAGAAATTGCCGACTGGGCCAAACAGGAGGTTAAAGGCACTGACTCTCCAAGTGGTTAGAGTGTTAGTAAAGCGTCTGGAATGTTGCACCCGAGTACCAGGGGACGAAAACTGAGACACATTTGAACACGTTTCCCGATCACACGGTGGATCATACTCTGTGTTCCACATGCATGTTTTAGCTGAAGGAAGAATCCCTTAAACCTGGAGAGTTGAGACCCATGGAATGGGTACCATGCAATATGACTTCAAAGGGTCTGCATTTGCTCACCGAACCTCACCAATCCTATCACTGCTGCGTTTATGCCGCTGTACACACGCTTGATTCTCTTTCGGAGACATATAAATCCATAGGTTTTAAGATTCTTACTAGTCAGGTATATTCTTAGGCGTTTAATAAGGGGTGTTAAGTCCACTTGGTTGAGCAAGGAGTAGCTCTTGTCTATTACATATTTGGCTTATGGACGGTATCTGTGCTAATTTCAATCTCTGGTTTTATGCAGCACCCCAACTCACCTTTCCCCTTAAGCAAGCATAAGTTGGTTTTCTACATTTGAGACCCTGTTCTGTTTTGTAATTTAGTTCCTGTTTAGCCAATTTTACATTCCGTGTAGTAGTGATATCTTATGATGTTTCTTTTTCTGTGTGACTTATTTCACTTAGAATCATCGTACCTGAATCCACTCATTATGCTGCTATGGGCCTGATGACATAGATTTCATTGCTGAGTGATATTGCATTGTACGTAAGTACCACAACTTCTTTATCCATTTTTCGCTTTCTGCGATATTGAACTTGTACCGTAAACGAGGTTCTTGTAAACAGAGCCGTCCCAAACTTTGGGGTGGCTGTGTCTTTTTGATTTTAATTTCCCTAAGCTATAGGACCATAAGTGGAAGTGCCCTAGGCTCTGTTGCTTTGTTTTTTAGATGTTTCAGGAAACACCATACACTTCTCCAGAGTGGCTGTTGGCAATTTACATCCCGCCCATCAGCATAACAAGGCTCCCAGTTCTCCATGGCCTGTCCTGCCTTTCTGGATTTTACACTTTTTTCAGATGGCCCTTTTGACCGGGGGGCAGTGAGACTTCATTGTAGTGCAGATTTCCTTTGCAAGCTTGCTTGGTTGGCCAAAAAGGGCGTATGCGTTTTTTCCTGAATATATTCAGGAAAAAACGCATACGCCCTTTTTGGCCAAGTGCATCATTGTGGACGTTCTGCCTCTTTTCCTATGCTTTAGATGCAATTCCAGTCTACCTCCTGAAATCGGTTTCCTGCAATTCTGCCCCGCTTTCAAGTCCTCTTGGCAGCCTTACTTCAGTATATTTTTGGACGATAGCTGTCATTTATAACTCTGCAGGTTTGTGAATTACAGTGCCCCTGAGCTCGTTTCTTCAACTCGCTTTCTTGTGAGCTGGCCGCAACACCGCAGGATTGCTTCAGGCCCTTGTGTGGTTCCAGCACGGCACACGGACCCTTTGGTTAATTCCTCTTCCTGGTGGGAAATGAGAGTTAAATTCCCCCGTCAAGACACCTCCAGCTAGTCTCTCATGGTTTCTCCCTATTCCTGTTCATCTTATGCAGAAATTGCCGACTGGGCCAAACAGGAGGTTAAAGGCACTGACTCTCCAAGTGGTTAGAGTGTTAGTAAAGCGTCTGGAATGTTGCACCCGAGTACCAGGGGACGAAAACTGAGACACATTTGAACACGTTTCCCGATCACACGGTGGATCATACTCTGTGTTCCACATGCATGTTTTAGCTGAAGGAAGAATCCCTTAAACCTGGAGAGTTGAGACCCATGGAATGGGTACCATGCAATATGACTTCAAAGGGTCTGCATTTGCTCACCGAACCTCACCAATCCTATCACTGCTGCGTTTATGCCGCTGTACACACGCTTGATTCTCTTTCGGAGACATATAAATCCATAGGTTTTAAGATTCTTACTAGTCAGGTGTATTCTTAGGCGTTTAATAAGGGGTGTTAAGTCCACTTGGTTGAGCAAGGAGTAGCTCTTGTCTATTACATATTTGGCTTATGGAACGGTATCTGTGCTAATTTCAATCTCTGGTTTTATGCAGCACCCCAACTCACCTTTCCCCTTAAGCAAGCATAAGTTGGTTTTCTACATTTGAGACCCTGTTCTGTTTTGTAATTTAGTTCCTGTTTAGCCAATTTTACATTCCGTGTAGTAGTGATATCTTATGATGTTTCTTTTTCTGTGTGACTTATTTCACTTAGAATCATCGTACCTGAATCCACTCATTATGCTGCTATGGGCCTGATGACATAGATTTCATTGCTGAGTGATATTGCATTGTACGTAAGTACCACAACTTCTTTATCCATTTTTCGCTTTCTGCGATATTGAACTTGTACCGTAAACGAGGTTCTTGTAAACAGAGCCGTCCCAAACTTTGGGGTGGCTGTGTCTTTTTGATTTTAATTTCCCTAAGCTATAGGACCATAAGTGGAAGTGCCCTAGGCTCTGTTGCTTTGTTTTTTAGATGTTTCAGGAAACACCATACACTTCTCCAGAGTGGCTGTTGGCAATTTACATCCCGCCCATCAGCATAACAAGGCTCCCAGTTCTCCATGGCCTGTCCTGCCTTTCTGGATTTTACACTTTTTTCAGATGGCCCTTTTGACCGGGGGGCAGTGAGACTTCATTGTAGTGCAGATTTCCTTTGCAAGCTTGCTTGGTTGGCCAAAAAGGGCGTATGCGTTTTTTCCTGAATATATTCAGGAAAAAACGCATACGCCCTTTTTGGCCAAGTGCATCATTGTGGACGTTCTGCCTCTTTTCCTATGCTTTAGATGCAATTCCAGTCTACCTCCTGAAATCGGTTTCCTGCAATTCTGCCCCGCTTTCAAGTCCTCTTGGCAGCCTTACTTCAGTATATTTTTGGACGATAGCTGTCATTTATAACTCTGCAGGTTTGTGAATTACAGTGCCCCTGAGCTCGTTTCTTCAACTCGCTTTCTTGTGAGCTGGCCACAACATCGCAGGATTGCTTCAGACCCTAGTGTGGTTCCGGCACGGCATGCTGAGCCTTTGGTTAATTCCTCTTCCTGGTGGGAAATGAGTGTTAAATATGCACGTCCAGACACCTACCTCACTCTCAACCCCTTGGTGATGTGGGTCCTCAGGTTTGTGGCCACCTTTGCTGGGTTCCTCACCTTTCGATGATGTGGCCCCACTAGTGTGAGGACACTCCTGCCTGGTTCTCATCCACGTGGTTATGTGGACCCCCTGGTGAGAGTCAGTTCCTGGCTGTGTTCCTCACCCTTCTGTGAGGGAGACCCTCTGCTGATAGGTCACTCCTGCATGGCTGGCACACATTGCCTTGGTGAAGTCAGCCGTGTGGTGGCAGTTGGAGCGTGCTGGGAATCTCCTCCCCCCGGTGATGAGGGCCCTCTTGCGTCAGGCCCTAACTGCTGGGCTCACCAGCTTTTCTTAGTGAGCCCAATGATGCTTGGGCACTCCTCTTAGGATCCCATCTCCATGGGGATGTGGGCCTTCTGCTCTGAGGTTCCAACGGCTGTGTTGTTCACATTTTCATGATGTGGGCTCTCTGGTGTTAGTTCACAGAGGCCTGGATCCCATAGCCTCTGTGCTCTTGGCCGCCTGCTTGGAGGTTCCAACTGCTGGATTCCTCACTTTTTAAATTTTTTGGGCCCTCTGTTGTGAGGATCCTCCTGCCTGCCTCACTCCCAGCCCCTTCGTGATGTGTGTCGTCTGGTTTGAGGCCACATGTGCTGGGTTCCTCACCTTTCGATGATGTGGGACCAATGGTCTTAGGAGACTCCTGCTTGGTTCACATCCCCTTGGTGATGTGGGCCCTCTGTTGAGAGTCTGATCCTGGCTGGGTTCCTCACCCATCTGTGAGGTGGGCCGTCTGCGGTGAGGTGACTCCTGCCTGGCTTGCTCACCTCGCCTTGTGGACATGAGCCCTCTGGTGGCACTTGGAGCCTGCTGGGAGCCTCCTCCCCTCGGTGATGAGGGCCCTCTGGCGTCAGGCCCTAACTGCTGGGCTCCCCACATTTTGTGATGTGCACCCAGTGGTGCGAGGACACTCCAGCCAGGTTCACATACCCATTTGGATGTGGGCCTTCTGCTCTGAGGTCCCAATGCCTGGGTTGCTCACAGTTTCATGATGTGGGCTCTCTGCTGTTAGTTCACTCCTGCCTGCATCCCATAACTTCTGTGCTCTCGGTCGCCTGCTGGGAGGTTCCAACTGCTGGATTCCTCACCTTTCTTATTCTTTGGGCCCTCTGTTTTTAGGCTACTCCTGCCTGCCTCACTCCCATTCCCTTTGTGATATGTGTCCTCTGATTTGAGGCCACATGTGCTGGGTTCCGCACCTTTCGATGATGTGGCCCCACTGGAGGGAAGACAGTCCTGACTGGTCCCATCCCCTTGCTGATGTGGGCCCTCAGGTGAGAGTCTGATCCTGGCTGGGTTCCTCACCCTTCTGTGAGGTGGGCCCTCTGCTGTGAGGTCAATCATGCCTGTCTGGCACATGCCACCTTGGCGACGTGGGCCCTCTGGTGGCAGTTGGATTGTGCTGGGATCCTCCTCCCCTCGGTGATGAGGGCCCTCTTGCCTTAGGCCATAACTGCTGGGCTCCCCGCATTTTCTGATGTGCGCCAAGTGAGCGAGGACACTCTTGCCAGGTTCCCATCCCCATGGGGATATGGGCCTTCTGCTCTGAGGTCAAAACGGCTGGCTTGCTCACAGTACCATGATGTGGGCCCTCTGCTGTGAGTTCACTCTATGTGCCCTCTGTTGTGAGGCTCCTCCTGCCTGCCTCACTGCCAGCCCCTTGGTGATGACTGTCCTATGGCTTGAGGCCACATGTGCTGTGTTCCTCACCTTTCGATGATGTGGCCCCACTCGTGTGAGGACACTCCTGCCTGGTTCCCATCCCCTTGGTGAGGTGGGCCCTCTGGCGAGAGTCTAATCCTGGCTGGGTTCCTCAACGTCCTGTGAGGTAGGCCCTCTGCTGTGAGGTCACTCCTGCCTGGCTGGCCCACGTCACCTTGGAGACGTGAGCCCTCTGGTGGCAGTTGGAGCGTGCAGGGTGCCTCCTCCTCTCGGTGATGACGGCCCTCTGGCGTCAGGCCCTAAATGGTGGGCTCCCCAAATTTTCTGATGTGCGCCCAGTGGTGCGAAGCCATTCCTGCCAGGTTCCCATCCCAATGGGGATGTGGGCCTTCTGTTCTGAGGTCCCAACGGCTGGGCTGCTCACAGGTTCATGATGTGGGCCCTCTGCTGTGAGTTCACTGTGGCCTGGATCCCATAGCCTCGGTGTTCTGAGCCGCCTGCTGGAAGGTCTAAATGCTGGAATCCTCACGTTTTTTATATTATGTGCCCTGTGTTGTGAGGCTACTCCTGCCTGCCTCACTCCAAGGCCCTTGGTGATGTGGGTCCTCTGGTTTGAGGACACATGTGCTGGGTTCCTCACCTTAAGATGATGAGGCCCCACTGGTGTGAGGATAATTCTGACTGGTTCTCATCCCCTTTGTGATGTGGGTCCTCTGGTGAGAGTCTGATCCTGGCTGGGTTCCTCACCCATCTGTGAGGTGGGCCCTCTACTATCAGGTAACTCTTGCCTGGCTTGCTCACCTCGCCTTGTTGACATGAGCCCTCTGGTGGCACTTGGACCCTGCTGGGAGCCTCCTCACCCCTGTGATGAGGGCCCTCTGACGTCAGGCCCTAACTGCTGGGCTCCCCAACTTTTCTTAGTGAGCCCAGTGATGCTTGGGCACTCCTCTTAGGTTCCCATCTCCATGGGGATGTGGGCCTTCTGCTCTGAGGTTCCAACGGCTGGGTTGATCACAATTTCATGATGTGGGCTCTCTGGTGTTAGTTCACTGTGGCCTGGATCCCATAGCCTCTGTGCTCTTGGCCGCCTGCTGGGAGGTTCCAACTGCTCGATTCCTCAACTTTTGTATTCTATGGGTCCTGTGTTGTGATGCTCCTCCTGCCTGCCTCACTCGCAACCCCTTCGTGATGTGGGTCTTCTGGTTTGAGGCCACACATGCTGGGTTCTGCAACTTTCAATGATGTGGCCCCACTGGTGTGGGGACACTCCTGCCTGGTTCCCATCCCCTTGGTGATGTGGGCCTTCTGGTGACAGTCTTATCCTGGCTGGGTTCCTCACTCTTCTGTGAGGTAGGCCCTCTGCTGTGAGGTCAATCCTGCCTGACTTTCACACATCACCTTGGTGACGTGGGACCTCTGTTGGCACATGGAACCTGCTGGGAGCCTCCTGCCCTCGGTGATGATGGCCCTCTAGCATCAGGCCCTAACTGCTGGGCTCCCCACGTTTTCTGATGTGAGCCCAGTGATGCCAGGACACTCCTGTCAGGTTCCCATCCCCATGGGGATGTGGGCTTTCTGCTCTGAGGTCCCAAAGCCTGGGTTGCTCACAGTTTCATGATGTGGGCTCTCTGGTGTTAGTTCACTCCTGCCTGCATCCCATAGCTTCTGTGCTCTCGGCCGCCTTCTGGGAGGTTCCAAATGCTGGATTCCTCACCTTTTTTATTCTTTGGGCCCTCTGTTTTTAGGCTACTCCTACCTGCCTCACTCCCATCCCCTTTGTGATGTATGTCCTCTGATATGAGGCCACATGTGCTGGGTTCCTCACCTTCAATGATGTGGCCCCACTGGTGGGAGGACAGTCCTGACTGGTTCCCATCCCCTTGTCGTTGTGGGCCCTCTGGTGAGAGTCTCATCCTGCCTCGGTTCCTCACCCTTCTGTGAGATAGGCCCTCTGCTGTGAGGTCACTACTGTCTGGCTGGAACATGCCAACTTGTAGATGTGGGCCCTCTGTTGGCAGTTGGATCCTGCTGGGAGTCTCCTCCCCTCAGTTATGAGGGCCCCCTGGCGTCAGGCCCTAACTGCTGGGCTCCTAACATTTTCTGATATGTGCTAAGTGGTGTGAAGCCACTCCTGCCAGGTTCCCATCCCAATGGGGATGTGGGCCTTTTGTTCTGAGGTCCCAACGGCTGGGCTGCTCACAGGTTCATGATGTGGGCCCTCTGCTGTGAGTTCACTGCGGCCTGGATCCCATAGCCTCGGTGCTCTGGGCCACTTGCTGGGAGGTTCCAACTGCTGGATTCCTCAACTTTTATATTCTATGGACCCTGTGTTGTGAGGCCGGTCCTGCCAGCCTCATTCCGAACCCCTTGGTGATGTGCTTCCTCTGGTTTGAGGCTACATGTGCTGGGATCCTCACCTTTCGATGATGTTGTCCCACTGGTGTGGGGACACTCCTGCCTGGTTCCCATCCCCTTGGTGATGTGGGCCCTCTGGTGAGAGTCTGATCCTGGCTGTGTTCCTCACCCTTCTGTGAGGGGGGCCCTCTGCTGTGAGGTCACTCCTGCATGGCTGGCACACATCGCCTTGGCGACGTTGGCCCTCTGCTGGCAGCTGGAGCCTGCTGGGAGCCTCCTCCTCTCGGTGATGAGTGCCCTCTAGCGTCAGGCCCTAACTTCTGAGCACCCCACGTTTTCTGATGTGAGCCCAGTGATGCCAGGACACTCCTGTCATGTTCCCATCACCATGGGGATGTGGGCCTTCTGCTCTGAGGTCCCAATGTCTGGGTTGCTCACAGTTTCATGATGTGGGCTGTCTGGTGTTAGTTCACTCAAGCCTGCATCCCCTAGCCTCTGTGCTCTGGGCCGCCTGCTGGGAGGTTCCAAATGCTGGATTCCTCACCTTTCTTATTTTTGGGCCCTCTGTTATGAGGCTCCTCCTGCTTGCCTCACTCCCAGCCCCTTGTTGATGGGTGTCCTATGGTTTGAAGCCACATGTTCTGGGTTCATCACCTTTAGATGATGTGGCCCTACTCATGTCAGGACACTGCTGCCTGGTTCCAATCCATTTGGTGATGTGGGCCCTCTGGTGCGAGTCTGATCCTGACTGGGTTCGTCACACTTCTCTGAGGTGGGCCCTCTGCTGTGAGGTCATTCGTGCCTGGTTGGCACACATCGCCTTGGCGACGTCAGCCCTCTGGTGGCAGTTGGAGCCTGCTGGGAGCCTCCTTCCCTTGGTGATGAGGGTCCTCTGGTGTCAGGCCCTAAATGCTGATCGCCCCAAAATTTTCTGATACGTTCTCAGTGGTGCGAGGACACTCCTACAAGATTTCCATCCCCATGAGGATTTGGGCCTCCTGCTCTGAGGTCCCAATGGCTGGGTTGCTCAGTTTCATGACATGGGCCCTCTTCTGTGAGTTCACTGTGGCCTGGATCCCATAGCCTCGGTGCTCTGGGCCGCCTGCTGGGAGGTTCCAACTGCTGGATTCCTCACTTTTTTATTCTATGGGCCCAGTGTTGTGAGGCTACTCCTGCCTGCCTCACTCCGAGGCCCTTGGTGATGTGGGTCCTCTGGTTTGAGGACACATGTGCTGAGTACCTCACCTTTCAATGATGTGGCCCCACTGGTGTGAAGACACTCCTGCCTGGTTCCCATCCCCTTGGTGATGTGGGCCCTCTGGTGAGAGTCTGATGTTGGCTGGGTTTCTCACCCTTCTGTGAGGTGGGACCTCTTCTGTGAGGTAAATACTGCCTGGCTTGCTCACGTTGCCTTGGCAGTGTGAGCCCTCAGGTGGTAGTTGGAGCCTGCTGGGAATCTCCTCCCCTCAGTTATGAGAGCTCTGGATAAAACACATATGCGCTTTTTTGCCAAGTGCATTATTTTCCAAGTTCTGTCTCTTTTCCTATGCTTTAAGAGCCACTCCCGTGTACCTTCTGAAATCGGTTTCCAGCAATTCTGTCCCGCATTCAGGTCCTCTTCGCAGCCTTACTTCACTATAATTTTACATGATAGCTGTCATTTATAACTCAGCAGGTTTGTGAATTACAGTGCCCCTGAGCTCCTTTCTTCAACTCGCTTTCTTGTGAGCTGGCCGCAACACTGCAGGATCTCTTCAGGCCCTAATCTAGTTCCAAAACGGCATGCGGAGCCTTTGCTTCATTCGTCTTCCTGGTGGGAAATGAGAGTTAAATTTGCCCGTCCATACACCTACAGATAGTCTCCCATTGCTTCTCCTTATTCTTCTTCATCTTCCGAAGAAATTGCAAACTGGGCCAAACAGGACGTTAAAGGCACTGACTCTCCAAGTGGGGAGAGTGTTAGTAAAGCATTTGGAAAGTTGCACCGAGTAGCAGGGGACGAAAAACGAGATAAATTTGAACACGTTTCCCGATCACACAGTGGATCATACACTGGGTTCCACATGCATGTTTTAGCTGAAGGAAGAATCCCTTAAACCAGGAGAGTTGGGAGCCATGGAATGGGTACCATGCAATATGACTTCAAAGGGTCTGCAGTTGCTCACCGAACCTCACCAATCCTATCACTGCTGCGTTTTTCCGCTCTACACACGTTTAATTCTCTTTCGGAGACATATAAATCCATAGGATTTAAGATTCTTACTAGTCAGGTATATTCTTAGGCGTTTAATATGGGGTGTTGAGTCCAATTCGTTGAGGAAGGAGTAGCTCTTGTCTATTATATATTTGGCTTATGGAACGGTATCTGTGCTAATTTCAATCTCTGGTTTTATGCAGCACCCCAACTCACCTTTCCCCTTAAGCAAGCATAAGTGGGTTTTCTACATTTGAGACCCTGTTCTGTTTTGTAATCCAGTTCCTGTGTAGCCAAGTTTACATTCCGTGTATTATGATATCTTACGATGTTTCTTTCTCTGTGTGATTTATTTCACTTAGAATCATTGTACCTGAATCTACTCTTTATGCCGCTACGGGCCTGATGACATAGATTTCATTGCTGAGTGATATTGCATTGTACGTAAGTACCACAATTTCTTTATCCATTTTTCACTTTCTGCGATATTAAACTGGTACCATAAACGAGGTTCTTGTAAACAGAGCCGTCCCAAAATTTGGGGTGGCTGTGTCTTTTTGATTTTAATTTCCCTAAGCTATAGGACCATATGTGGAAGTGCCCTAGCCTCTGTTGCTTTGTTTTTTAGATGTTTCAGGAATCACCATACACTTCTCCAAAGTGGCTGTTGGCAATTTACATCCCGCCCATCAGCATAACAAGGCTGCCAGTTCTCCATGGCCTGTCCTGCCTTTCTGGATTCTACACTTTTTTCAGATGGCCCTTTTGACCGGGGGGAAGTGAGACTTCATTGTAGTGCAGATTTCCTTTGCAAGCTTGCTTGGTTGGCCAAAAAGGGCGTATGCGTTTTTTCCTGAATATATTCAGGAAAAAACGCATACGCCCTTTTTGGCCAAGTGCATCATTGTGGACTTCTGCCTCTTTTCCTATGCTTTAAATGCAAATCCAGTCTACCTCCTGAAATCGGTTTCCTGCAATACTGCCCCGCTTTCAAGTCCTCTTGGCAGCCTTACTTCAGTATATTTTTGGACGATAGCTGTCATTTATAACTCTGCAGTTTTGTGAATTACAGTGCCCCTGAGCTCCTTTCTTCAACTCGCTTTCATGTGAGCTGGCCCCAACACCGCAGGATTGCTTCAGGCCCTAATCTGGTTCCGGCACAGCACGCTGACCCTTAGGTTAATTCCTCTTCCTGGTGGGAAATGAGAGTTAAATTTGCCCGTCCAGACACCTCCAGCTAGTCTCTCATTGGTTCTCCCTATTCCTGTTCATCTTCCGCAGAAATTGCAAACTGGGCCAAACAGGAGGTTAAAGGCACTGACTCTCCAAGTCGGGAGAGTGTTAGTAAAGCGTCTGGAATGTTGCACCCGAGTACCAGGGGACGAGAACGGAGACATATTGGAACACGTCTACCGATCACACGTTTGATCATACTCTGGGTTCCACATGCATGGTTTAGCTGAAGGAAGAATCCCTTAAACCTGGAGAGTTGAGACCCGTGGAATGGGTACCATGCAATATGAGTTCAAAGGGTCTTCATTTGCTCACTGAACCTCTCCAATTCTATCACTGCTGCGTTTATGCCCCTGTACACACGCTTGATTTTCTTTCGGAGACATAGCAATCCATAGCTCTTAAGATACTTACTAGTCAGGTACATTCTTAGGCGTTCAATATGGGGTGTTGAGTCCATTTCGTTGAGCTAGGAGTAGCTCTTGTCTATTACATTTTTGGCTTAAGGAACTTTATCTGTGCTCATTTCAATCTCTGGTTTTATGCAGCACCCCAACTCACCTTTCCCCTTAAGCAAGCATAAGTTGGTTTTCTAAATTTGAGACCCTGTTCTGTTTTGTAATCCAGTTCCTGTGTAGCCAAGTTTACATTCCGTGTATTAGTGATAACTTATGATGTTTCTTTTTCTGTGTGACTTATTTCAGTTAGAATCATTATACCTGAATCCACTCATTATGCTGCTATAGGCCTGATGACATAGATGTCATTGCTGAGTGATATTGCATTGTACGTAAGTACCACAACTTCTTTATCCATTTTGCGCTTTCTGTGATATTGAACTTGTACCGTAAACGAGGTTCTTGTAAAAGAGCCGTCCCAAATTTTGGGGTGGCTGTGTCTTTTTGATTTTAATTTCCCTAAGCTATAGGACCATAAGTGGAAGTGCCCTAGGCTCTGTTGTTTTGTTTTTTAGATGTTTCAGGAAACACCATACACTTCTCCCGAGTGGCTGTTGGCAATTTATATCCCACCCATCAGCATAACCATGCTCCCAGTTCTCCATGGTCTGTCCTGCCTTTCTGGATTCTACACATTTTGTAGATGGCCCTTTTGACCGGGGGGCAGTGAGACTTCATTGTAGTGCAGATTTCCTTTGCAAGCTTGCTTGGTTGGCCAAAAAGGGCGTATGCGTTTTTTCCTGAATATATTCAGGAAAAAACGCATACGCCCTTTTTGGCCAAGTGCATCATTCTGGACGTTCTGCCTCTTTTCCTATGCTTTAAATGCAATTCCAGTCTACCTCCTGAAATCGGTTTCCTGCAATTCTGCCCCGCTTTCAAGTCCTCTTGGCAGCCTTACTTCAGTATATTTCTGGACGATAGCTGTCATTTATAACTCTGCAGGTTTGTGAATTACAGTGCCCCTGAGCTCCTTTCTTCAACTCGCTTTCTTGTGAGCTGGCCGCAACACCGCAGGATTGCTTCAGGCCCTAGTGTGGTTTTGGCATGGCACGCTGAGCCTTTGGTTAATTCCTCTTCCTGGTGGGAAATGAGAGTTAAATTTCCCCGTCCAGACATCTCCAGCTAGTCTCTCATTGTTTCTCCCTATTCCTGTTCATTTTCCGCAGGTATTGCAAACTGGGCCAAACAGGAGGTTAAAGGCACTGACTCTCCAAGTTGGGAGAGTGTTACTAAAGCGTCTGGAATGTTGCACCCAAGTAGAAAGGGACGAAAACTGAGACACATTTGAACACGTTTCCCGATCACACAGTGGATCATACTCTGGGTTCCACATGCATGTTTTAGCTGAAGCAAGAATCTCTTAAACCTGGAGAGTTGAGACCCATGGAATGTGTACCATGCAGTATGACTTCAAAGCGTCTGCATTTGCTCACCGAACCTCACCAATCCTATCACTGCTGCGCTTATGCCGCTGTACACACGGTTGATTCTCTTTCAGAGGCATATAAATCCATAGGTTTTAAGATTCTTCCTAGTCAGGTATATTCTTAGGCGTTTAATATGGCGTGTTGAGTCCACTTCGTTGAGCAAGGAGTAGCTCTTGTCTATTACATATTTGGCTTATGGAATGGTATCTGTGCTAAGTTCAATCTCTGGTTTTATGCAGCACCCCAACTCACCTTTCCCCTTAAGCAAGCATAAGTTGGTTTTCAACATTTGAGACCCTGTTCTGTTTTGTAATTCAGTTCCTGTGTAGCCTAGTTTACATTCCGTGTAGTAGTGATATCTTATGATGTTTCTTTTTCTGTGTGACTTATTTCACTTAGAATCATCGTACCTGAATCCACTCATTATGCTGCTACGGGCCTGATGACATAGATTTCATTGCTGAGTGATATTGCATTGTACGTAAGTACCACAACATCTTTATCCATTTTTCGCTTTCTGCGACATTGAACTTGTACCGTAAATGAGGTTCTTGTAAACAGAGCCGTCCCAACTTTCGGGAGGCTGTGTCTTTTTGATTTTAATTTCCCTACCTTATAGGACTATAAGAGGAAGTGCCCTAGGCTCTGTTGCTTTGTTTTTTGGATGTTTCAGGAAACACTATACACTTCTCCCGAGGGGCTGTTGGCAATTTTCATCCCGCCCATCAGCATAACAAGGCTCCCAGTTCTCCATGGCCTGTCCTGCCTTTCTGGATTTTACACTTTTTTCAGATGGCCCTTTTGACCGGGGGGCAGTGAGACTTCATTGTAGTGCAGATTTTTTTGCAAGCTTGCTTGGTTGGCCTAAAAGGGCGTATGCGTTTTTTCCTTAATATATTCAGGAAAAAACGCATACGCCCTTTTTGGCCAAGTGCATCATTGTGTATGTTCTGCCTCTTTTCCTATGCTTTACATGCAATTCCAGTCTACCTCCTGAAATTGGTTTCCTGCAATTCTGCCCCGCTTTCAAGTGCTCTTGGCAGCCATAATTCAATATATTTTTGGACGATAGCTGTCATTTTTAAGTCTGCAGGTTTGTGAATTACAGTGCCCCTGAGCTCCTTTCTTCAACTCGCTTTCTTCTGGGATGGCCGCAACACCGCAGGATTGCTTCAGGCCCTAATCTGGTTCCGGCACGGCACGCTGAGCCTTTGGTTAATTCCTCTTCCTGGTGGGAAATGTAAGATAAATTTGCCCGTCCAGACACCTCCAGCTAGTCTCTCATTGGTTCTCCCTATTCCTGTTCATTTTCCGCAGAAATTGCAAACTGGGCCAAACAGGAGGTTAAAGGCACTGACTCTCCAAGTGGGGAGAGAGTTAGTAAAGCGTCTGGAAAGTTGCACCCGAGTACCAGGGGACGAGAACTGAGACATATTGGAACACGTCTCCCGACCACACGGTTGATCATACTCTGGGTTCCACATGCATGTTTTAGCTGAAGGAAGAATCCCTTAAACCTGGAGATTTGAGACCCATGGAATGGGTACCATGCAATATGACTGCAAAGGGTCTTCATTTGCTCACCGAACTTCTCCAATCCTATCACTGCTGCGTTTATGCCCCTGTACACACGCTTGATTCTCTTTCGGAGACATAGCAATCCATAGGTTTTAAATTACTTACTAGTCAGGTACATTCTTAGGCGTTTAATATGGGGTGTTGAGTCCATTTCGTTGAGCAAGGAGTAGCTCTTTCTATTCCATATTTGGCTTAAGGAACTTTATCTGTGCTCATTTCAATGTCTGCTTTTTTGCAGCACCCCAACTCACCTTTCCCCTTAAGCAAGCATAAGTTGGTTTTCTAAATTTGAGACCCTGTTCTGTTTTGTAATCCAGTTCTTGTGTAGCCAAGTTTACATTCCGTGTATTAGTGATATCTTATGATGTTTCTTTTTCTGTGTAACTTATTTCAGTTGGAAGCATCATACCTGAATCCACTCATTATGCTGCTACGGGCCTGATGACATAGATGTCATTGCTGAGTGATATTGCATTGTACGTAAGTACCACAACTTCTTTATCCATTTTGCGCTTTCTGCGATATTGAACTTGTACCATAAACGAGGTTCTTGTAAACAGAGCCGTCCCAATCTTTGGGGTGGCTGTGTCTTTTTGATTTTAATTTCCCTAAGCTATAGGACCATAAGTGGAAGTGTCCCAGGCTCTGTTGCTTTGTTTTTTAGATGTTTCAGGAAACAACATACACTTCTCCCGAGTGGCTGTTGGCAATTTACATCCCACCCATCAGCATAACAAGGCTCCCAGTTCTCCATGGCCTGTCCTGCCTTTCTGGATTCTACACATTTTGTAGATGGCCCTTTTGACCGGGGGGATGTGAGACTTCATTGTAGTGCAGATTTCCTTTGCAAGCTTGCTTGGTTGGCCAAAAAGGGCGTATGCGTTTTTTCCTGAATATATTCAGGAAAAAACGCATACGCCCTTTTTGGCCAAGTGCATCATTGTGGACGTTCTGCCTCTTTTCCTATGCTTTAAATGCAATTCCAGTCTACCTCCTGAAATCGGTTTCCTGCAATTCTGCCCCGCTTTCAAGTCCTCTTGGCAGCCTTACTTCAGTATATTTTTGGACGATAGCTGTCATTTATAACTCTGCAGGTTTGTGAATTACAGTGCCCCTGAGCTCCTTTCTTCAAGTCGCTTTCTTGTGAGCTGGCCGCAACACCGCAGGATTGCTTCAGGCCCTATCCTTGTTCCGGCATGGCACGCTGAGCCTTTGGTTAATTCCTCTTCCTGGTGGGAAATGAGAGTTAAATTTGCCCGTCCAGACACCTCCAGCTAGTCTCTCATTGGTTCTCCCTATTCCTGTTCATCTTACGCAGAAATTGCAAACAGGGCCAAACAGGAGGTTAAAGGCACTGACTCTCCAAGTCGGGAGAGTGTTAGTAAAGCATCTGGAATGTTGCACCCGAGTACCAGGGGACGAGAATGGAGACATATTTGAACACATCTCCGGAGCACACGTTTGATCATACTCTGAGTTCCACATGCATGGTTTAGCTGAAGGAAGAATCCCTTAAAGCTGGAGAGTTGAGACCCGTGGAATGGGTACCATGCAATATGACTTCAAAGTGTCTTCATTTGCTCACCGAACCTCTCCAATCCTATCACTGCTGCGTTTATGCCCCTGTACACACGCTTGATTCTCTTTCGGAGACATAGCAATCCATAGGTTTTAAGATACTTACTAGTCAGGTACATTCTTAGGCGTTTAATATAGGGTGTTGAGTCCATTTCGTTGAGCAAGGAGTAGCTCTTGTCTATTCCATATTTGGCTTAAGGAACTTTATCTGTGCTCATTTCAATCTCTGGTTTTATGCAGCACCCCAACTCACCTTTCCCCTTAAGCAAGCATAAGTTGGTTTTCTAAATTTGAGACCCTGTTCTGTTTTGTAATCCAGTTCCTGTGTAGCCAAGTTTACATTCTGTGTATTAGTGATATCTTATGATGTTTCTTTTTCTTTGTGACTTATTTCAGTTAGAATCATCATACCTGAATCCACTCATTATGCTGCTACGGGCCTGATGACATAGATTTCATTGCTGAGTGATATTGCATTGTACATAAGTACCACAACTTCTTTATCCATTTTTCACTTTCTGCGATATTGAACTTGTACCATAAACGAGGTTCTTGTAAACAGAGCCGTCCCAAACTTTGGGGTGGCTGTGTCTTTTTGATTTTAATTTCCCTAAGCTATAGGACCATAAGTGGAAGTGCCCTAGGCTCTGTTGCTTTGTTTTTTAGATGTTTCAGGAAACACCATACACTTCTCCCGAGTGGCTTTTGGCAATTTATATCCCACCCATCAGCATAACAAGGCTGCCAGTTCTCCATGGCCTGTCCTGCCTTTCTGGATTCTACACTTTTTTCAGATGGCCCTTTTGACCGGGGGGAAGTGAGACTTCATTGTAGTGCAGATTTCCTTTGCAAGCTTGCTTGGTTGGCCAAAAAGGGCGTATGCGTTTTTTCCTGAATATATTCAGGAAAAAACGCATACGCACTTTTTGGCCAAGTGCATCATTGTGGACGTTCTGCCTCTTTTCCTATGCTTTAAATGCAAATCCAGTCTACCTCCTGAAATCGGTTTCCTGCAATACTGCCCCGCTTTGAAGTCCTCTTGGCAGCCTTACTTCAGTATATTTTTGGACGATAGCTGTCATTTATAACTCTGCAGTTTTGTGAATTAGAGTGCCCCTGAGCTCCTTTCTTCAACTCGCTTTCTTGTGAGCTGGCCCCAACACCGCAGGATTGCTTCAGGCCCTAATCTGGTTCCGGCACGGCACGCTGACCCTTAGGTTAATTCCTCTTCCTGGTGGGAAATGAGAGTTAAATTTGCCCGTCCAGACACCTCCAGCTAGTCTCTCATTGGTTCTCCCTATTCCTGTTCATCTTCCGCAGAAATTGCAAACTGGGCCAAACAGGAGGTTAAAGGCACTGACTCTCCAAGTCGGGAGAGTGTTAGTAAAGCGTCTGGAATGTTGCACCCGAGTACCAGGGGACGAGAACGGAGACATATTGGAACACGTCTACCGATCACACGTTTGATCATACTCTGGGTTCCACATGCATGGTTTAGCTGAAGGAAGAATCCCTTAAACCTGGAGAGTTGAGACCCGTGGAATGGGTACCATGCAATATGAGTTCAAAGGGTCTTCATTTGCTCACTGAACCTTTCCAATTCTATCACTGCTGCGTTTATGCCCCTGTACACACGCTTGATTTTCTTTCGGAGACATAGCAATCCATAGCTCTTAAGATACTTACTAGTCAGGTACATTCTTAGGCGTTCAATATGGGGTGTTGAGTCCATTTCGTTGAGCTAGGAGTAGCTCTTGTCTATTACATTTTTGGCTTAAGGAACTTTATCTGTGCTCATTTCAATCTCTGGTTTTATGCAGCACCCCAACTCACCTTTCCCCTTAAGCAAGCATAAGTTGGTTTTCTAAATTTGAGACCCTGTTCTGTTTTGTAATCCAGTTCCTGTGTAGCCAAGTTTACATTCCGTGTATTAGTGATAACTTATGATGTTTCTTTTTCTGTGTGACTTATTTCAGTTAGAATCATTATACCTGAATCCACTCATTATGCTGCTATAGGCCTGATGACATAGATGTCATTGCTGAGTGATATTGCATTGTACGTAAGTACCACAACTTCTTTATCCATTTTGCGCTTTCTGTGATATTGAACTTGTACCGTAAACGAGGTTCTTGTAAAAGAGCCGTCCCAAATTTTGGGGTGGCTGTGTCTTTTTGATTTTAATTTCCCTAAGCTATAGGACCATAAGTGGAAGTGCCCTAGGCTCTGTTGTTTTGTTTTTTAGATGTTTCAGGAAACACCATACACTTCTCCCGAGTGGCTGTTGGCAATTTATATCCCACCCATCAGCATAACCATGCTCCCAGTTCTCCATGGTCTGTCCTGCCTTTCTGGATTCTACACATTTTGTAGATGGCCCTTTTGACCGGGGGGCAGTGAGACTTCATTGTCGTGCAGATTTCCTTTGCAAGCTTGCTTGGTTGGCCAAAAAGGGCGTATGCGTTTTTTCCTGAATATATTCAGGAAAAAACGCATACGCCCTTTTTGGCCAAGTGCATCATTGTGGACGTTCTGCCTCTTTTCCTATGCTTTAAATGCAATTCCAGTCTACCTCCTGAAATCGGTTTCCTGCAATTCTGCCCCGCTTTCAAGTCCTCTTGGCAGCCTTACTTCAGTATATTTCTGGACGATAGCTGTCATTTATAACTCTGCAGGTTTGTGAATTACAGTGCCCCTGAGCTCCTTTCTTCAACTCGCTTTCTTGTGAGCTGGCCGCAACACCGCAGGATTGCTTCAGGCCCTAGTGTGGTTTTGGCATGGCACGCTGAGCCTTTGGTTAATTCCTCTTCCTGGTGGGAAATGAGAGTTAAATTTCCCCGTCCAGACATCTCCAGCTAGTCTCTCATTGTTTCTCCCTATTCCTGTTCATTTTCCGCAGGTATTGCAAACTGGGCCAAACAGGAGGTTAAAGGCACTGACTCTCCAAGTTGGGAGAGTGTTACTAAAGCGTCTGGAATGTTGCACCCAAGTAGAAAGGGACGAAAACTGAGACACATTTGAACACGTTTCCCGATCACACAGTGGATCATACTCTGGGTTCCACATGCATGTTTTAGCTGAAGCAAGAATCTCTTAAACCTGGAGAGTTGAGACCCATGGAATGTGTACCATGCAGTATGACTTCAAAGGGTCTGCATTTGCTCACCGAACCTCACCAATCCTATCACTGCTGCGCTTATGCCGCTGTACACACGGTTGATTCTCTTTCAGAGACATATAAATCCATAGGTTTTAAGATTCTTCCTAGTCAGGTATATTCTTAGGCGTTTAATATGGCGTGTTGAGTCCACTTCGTTGAGCAAGGAGTAGCTCTTGTCTATTACATATTTGGCTTATGGAACGGTATCTGTGCTAAGTTCAATCTCTGGTTTTATGCAGCACCCCAACTCACCTTTCCCCTTAAGCAAGCATAAGTTGTTTTTTGACATTTGAGACGCTGTTCTGTTTTGTAATTCAGTTCCTGTGTAGCCAAGTTTACATTCCGTGTAGTAGTGATATCTTATGATGTTTCTTTTTCTGTGTGACTTATTTCACTTAGAATCATCGTACCTGAATCCACTCATTATGCTGCTACGGGCCTGATGACATAGATTTCATTGCTGAGTGATATTGCATTGTACGTAAGTACCACAACTTCTGTATCCATTTTTCGCTTTCTGCGACAATGAACTTGAACCGTAAACGAGGTTCTTGTAAACAGAGCCGTCCCAAACTTTGGGGTGGCTGTGTCTTTTTTATTTTAATTTCCATAAGCTACAGGACCATAAGTCGAAGTGCCCTAGGCTCTGTTGCTTTGTTTTTTGGATGTTTCAGGAAACATCATACACTTCTCCAGAGTGGCTGTTGGCAATTTACATCCCGCCCATCAGCATAACAAGGCTCCCAGTTCTCCATGGCCTGTCCTGCCTTTCTGGATTTTACACTTTTTTCAGATGGCCCTTTTGACCGGGGGGCAGTGAGACTTCATTGTAGTGCAGATTTCCTTTGCAAGCTTGCTTGGTTGGCCAAAAAGGGCGTATGCGTTTTTTCCTGAATATATTCAGGAAAAAACGCATACGCCCTTTTTGGCCAAGTGCATCATTGTGGATGTTCTGCCTCTTTTCCTATGCTTTACATGCAATTCCAGTCTACCTCCTGAAATCGGTTTCCTGCAATTCTGCCCCGCTTTCAAGTGCTCTTGGCAGCCTTACTTCAATATATTTTTGGACGATAGCTGTCATTTATAACTCTGCAGGTTTGTGAATTACAGTGCCCCTGAGCTCCTTTCTTCAACTCGCTTTCTTGTGAGCTGGCCGCAACACTGCAGGATTGCTTCAGGCCCTAGTGTGGTTCCGGCACGGCACGCTGAGCCTTTGCTTAATTCCTCTTCCTGGTGGGAAATGAGAGATAAATTTGCCCGTCCAGACACCTCCAGCTAGTCTCTCATTCGTTCTCCCTATTCCTGTTCATCTTACGCAGAAATTGCCAACAGGAGGTTAAAGGCACTGACTCTCCAAGTGGGGAGAGTGTTAGTAAAGCTTCTGGAATGTTGCACCGGAGTACCAGGGGACGAAAACTGAGACACAGTGGAACATGTTTCCCGATCACACGGTGGATCATACTCTGGGTTCCACATGCACGTTTTAGCTGAAGGAAGAATCCCATAAACCTGGAGAGTTGAGACCCGTGGAATGGGTACCATGCAATATGACTTCAAATGGTCTGCATTTGCTCACCGAACCTCACCAATCCTATCACTGCTGAGTTTATGCCGCTGTCCACACGCTTGATTCTCTTTCAGAGACATATAAATCCATAGGTTTTAAGATTCTTACTAGTCAGGTATATTCTTAAGCGTTTAATATGGGGTGTTGAGTCCACTTCGTTGAGGAAGGAGTAGCTCTTGTCTATTACATATTTGGCTTATGGAACGGTATCTGTGCTAATTTCAATCTCTGGTTTTAGGCAGCACCCCAACTCACCTTTCCCCTTAAGCAAGCATAAGTTGGTTTTCAACATTTGAGACCCTGTTCTGTTTTGTAATTCAGTTCCTGTGTAGCCAAGTTTACATTCCGTGTAGTAGTGATATCTTATGATGTTTCTTTTTCTGTGTGACTTATTTCACTTAGAATCATCGTACCTGAATCCACTCATTATGCTGCTACGGGCCTGATGACATAGATTTCATTGCTGAGTGATATTGCATTGTACGTAAGTACCACAACATCTTTATCCATTTTTCGCTTTCTGCGACATTGAACTTGTACCGTAAATGAGGTTCTTGTAAACAGAGCCGTCCCAAACTTTCGGGTGGCTGTGTCTTTTTGATTTTAATTTCCCTACCTTATAGGACTATAAGAGGAAGTGCCCTAGGCTCTGTTGCTTTGTTTTTTGGATGTTTCAGGAAACACCATACACTTCTCCCGAGGGGCTGTTGGCAATTTTCATCCCGCCCATCAGCATAACAAGGCTCCCAGTTCTCCATGGCCTGTCCTGCCTTTCTGGATTTTACACTTTTTTCAGATGGCCCTTTTGACCGGGGGGCAGTGAGACTTCATTGTAGTGCAGATTTTTTTGCAAGCTTGCTTGGTTGGCCTAAAAGGGCGTATGCGTTTTTTCCTTAATATATTCAGGAAAAAACGCATACGCCCTTTTTGGCCAAGTGCATCATTGTGTATGTTCTGCCTCTTTTCCTATGCTTTACATGCAATTCCAGTCTACCTCCTGAAATTGGTTTCCTGCAATTCTGCCCCGCTTTCAAGTGCTCTTGGCAGCCATAATTCAATATATTTTTGGACGATAGCTGTCATTTTTAAGTCTGCAGGTTTGTGAATTACAGTGCCCCTGAGCTCCTTTCTTCAACTCGCTTTCTTCTGGGATGGCCGCAACACCGCAGGATTGCTTCAGGCCCTAATCTGGTTCCGGCACGGCACGCTGAGCCTTTGGTTAATTCCTCTTCCTGGTGGGAAATGTGAGATAAATTTGCCCGTCCAGACACCTCCAGCTAGTCTCTCATTGGTTCTCCCTATTTCTGTTCATTTTCCGCAGAAATTGCAAACTGGGCCAAACAGGAGGTTAAAGGCACTGACTCTCCAAGTCGGGAGAGAGTTAGTAAAGCGTCTGGAATGTTGCACCCGAGTACCAGGGGACGAGAACTGAGACATATTGGAACACGTCTCCCGACCACACGGTTGATCATACTCTGGGTTCCACATGCATGTTTTAGCTGAAGGAAGAATCCCTTAAACCTGGAGATTTGAGACCCATGGAATGGGTACCATGCAATATGACTGCAAAGGGTCTTCATTTGCTCACCGAACCTCTCCAATCCTATCACTGCTGCGTTTATGCCCCTGTACACACGCTTGATTCTCTTTCGGAGACATAGCAATCCATAGGTTTTAAATTACTTACTAGTCAGGTACATTCTTAGGCGTTTAATATGGGGTGTTGAGTCCATTTCGTTGAGCAAGGAGTAGCTCTTTCTATTCCATATTTGGCTTAAGGAACTTTATCTGTGCTCATTTCAATGTCTGCTTTTTTGCAGCACCCCAACTCACCTTTCCCCTTAAGCAAGCATAAGTTGGTTTTCTAAATTTGAGACCCTGTTCTGTTTTGTAATCCAGTTCTTGTGTAGCCAAGTTTACATTCCGTGTATTAGTGATATCTTATGATGTTTCTTTTTCTGTGTAACTTATTTCAGTTGGAAGCATCATACCTGAATCCACTCATTATGCTGCTACGGGCCTGATGACATAGATGTCATTGCTGAGTGATATTGCATTGTACGTAAGTACCACAACTTCTTTATCCATTTTGCGCTTTCTGCGATATTGAACTTGTACCATAAACGAGGTTCTTGTAAACAGAGCCGTCCCAGTCTTTGGGGTGGCTGTGTCTTTTTGATTTTAATTTCCCTAAGCTATAGGACCATAAGTGGAAGTGTCCCAGGCTCTGTTGCTTTGTTTTTTAGATGTTTCAGGAAACACCATACACTTCTCCCGAGTGGCTGTTGGCAATTTACATCCCACCCATCAGCATAACAAGGCTCCCAGTTCTCCATGGCCTGTCCTGCCTTTCTGGATTCTACACATTTTGTAGATGGCCCTTTTGACCGGGGGGATGTGAGACTTCATTGTAGTGCAGATTTCCTTCGCAAGCTTGCTTGGTTGGCCAAAAAGGGCGTATGCGTTTTTTCCTGAATATATTCAGGAAAAAACGCATACGCCCTTTTTGGCCAAGTGCATCATTGTGGACGTTCTGCCTCTTTTCCTATGCTTTAAATGCAATTCCAGTCTACCTCCTGAAATCGGTTTCCTGCAATTCTGCCCCGCTTTCAAGTCCTCTTGGCAGCCTTACTTCAGTATATTTTTGGACGATAGCTGTCATTTATAACTCTGCAGGTTTGTGAATGACAGTGCCCCTGAGCTCCTTTCTTCAAGTCGCTTTCTTGTGAGCTGGCCGCAACACCGCAGGATTGCTTCAGGCCCTATCCTTGTTCCGGCACGGCACGCTGAGCCTTTGGTTAATTCCTCTTCCTGGTGGGAAATGAGAGTTAAATTTGCCCGTCCAGACACCTCCAGCTAGTCTCTCATTGGTTCTCCCTATTCCTGTTCATCTTACGCAGAAATTGCAAACAGGGCCAAACAGGAGGTTAAAGGCACTGACTCTCCAAGTCGGGAGAGTGTTAGTAAAGCATCTGGAATGTTGCACCCGAGTACCAGGGGACGAGAATGGAGACATATTTGAACACATCTCCGGAGCACACGTTTGATCATACTCTGAGTTCCACATGCATGGTTTAGCTGAAGGAAGAATCCCTTAAAGCTGGAGAGTTGAGACCCGTGGAATGGGTACCATGCAATATGACTTCAAAGTGTCTTCATTTGCTCACCGAACCTCTCCAATCCTATCACTGCTGCGTTTATGCCCCTGTACACACGCTTGATTCTCTTTCGGAGACATAGCAATCCATATGTTTTAAGATACTTACTAGTCAGGTACATTCTTAGGCGTTTAATATAGGGTGTTGAGTCCATTTCGTTGAGCAAGGAGTAGCTCTTGTCTATTCCATATTTGGCTTAAGGAACTTTATCTGTGCTCATTTCAATCTCTGGTTTTATGCAGCACCCCAACTCACCTTTCCCCTTAAGCAAGCATAAGTTGGTTTTCTAAATTTGAGACCCTGTTCTGTTTTGTAATCCAGTTCCTGTGTAGCCAAGTTTACATTCTGTGTATTAGTGATATCTTATGATGTTTCTTTTTCTTTGTGACTTATTTCAGTTAGAATCATCATACCTGAATCCACTCATTATGCTGCTACGGGCCTGATGACATAGATTTCATTGCTGAGTGATATTGCATTGTACGTAAGTACCATAACTTCTTTATCCATTTTTCACTTTCTGCGATATTGAACTTGTACCATAAACGAGGTTCTTGTAAACAGAGCCGTCCCAAACTTTGGGGTGGCTGTGTCTTTTTGATTTTAATTTCCCTAAGCTATAGGACCATAAGTGGAAGTGCCCTAGGCTCTGTTGCTTTGTTTTTTAGATGTTTCAGGAAACACCATACACTTCTCCCGAGTGGCTTTTGGCAATTTATATCCCACCCATCAGCATAACAAGGCTGCCAGTTCTCCATGGCCTGTCCTGCCTTTCTGGATTCTACACTTTTTTCAGATGGCCCTTTTGACCGGGGGGAAGTGAGACTTCATTGTAGTGCAGATTTCCTTTGCAAGCTTGCTTGGTTGGCCAAAAAGGGCGTATGCGTTTTTTCCTGAATATATTCAGGAAAAAACGCATACGCCCTTTTTGGCCAAGTGCATCATTGTGGACGTTCTGCCTCTTTTCCTATGCTTTACATGCAAATCCAGTCTACCTCCTGAAATCGGTTTCCTGCAATACTGCCCCGCTTTCAAGTCCTCTTGGCAGCCTTACTTCAGTATATTTTTGGACGATAGCTGTCATTTATAACTCTGCAGGTTTGTGAATTACAGTGCCCCTGAGCTCCTTTCTTCAACTCGCTTTCTTGTGAGCTGGCCCCAACACCGCAGGATTGCTTCAGGCCCTAATCTGGTTCCGGCACGGCACGCTGACCCTTAGGTTAATTCCTCTTCCTGGTGGGAAATGAGAGTTAAATTTGCCCGTCCAGACACCTCCAGCTAGTCTCTCATTGGTTCTCCCTATTCCTGTTCATCTTCCGCAGAAATTGCAAACTGGGCCAAACAGGAGGTTAAAGGCACTGACTCTCCAAGTCGGGAGAGTGTTAGTAAAGCGTCTGGAATGTTGCACCCGAGTACCAGGGGACGAGAACGGAGACATATTGGAACACGTCTACCGATCACACGTTTGATCATACTCTGGGTTCCACATGCATGTTTTAGCTGAAGGAAGAATCCCTTAAACCTGGAGAGTTGAGACCCGTGGAATGGGTACCATGCAATATGAGTTCAAAGGGTCTTCATTTGCTCACCGAACCTTTCCAATTCTATCACTGCTGCGTTTATGCCCCTGTACACACGCTTGATTTTCTTTCGGAGACATAGCAATCCATAGCTCTTAAGATACTTACTAGTCAGGTACATTCTTAGGCGTTCAATATGGGGTGTTGAGTCCATTTCGTTGAGCTAGGAGTAGCTCTTGTCTATTACATTTTTGGCTTAAGGAACTTTATCTGTGCTCATTTCAATCTCTGGTTTTATGCAGCACCCCAACTCACCTTTCCCCTTAAGCAAGCATAAGTTGGTTTTCTAAATTTGAGACCCTGTTCTGTTTTGTAATCCAGTTCCTGTGTAGCCAAGTTTACATTCCGTGTATTAGTGATAACTTATGATGTTTCTTTTTCTGTGTGACTTATTTCAGTTAGAATCATTATACCTGAATCCACTCATTATGCTGCTATAGGCCTGATGACATAGATGTCATTGCTGAGTGATATTGCATTGTACGTAAGTACCACAACTTCTTTATCCATTTTGCGCTTTCTGTGATATTGAACTTGTACCGTAAACGAGGTTCTTGTAAAAGAGCCGTCCCAAATTTTGGGGTGGCTGTGTCTTTTTGATTTTAATTTCCCTAAGCTATAGGACCATAAGTGGAAGTGCCCTAGGCTCTGTTGTTTTGTTTTTTAGATGTTTCAGGAAACACCATACACTTCACCCGAGTGGCTGTTGGCAATTTATATCCCACCCATCAGCATAACCATGCTCCCAGTTCTCCATGGTCTGTCCTGCCTTTCTGGATTCTACACATTTTGTAGATGGCCCTTTTGACCGGGGGGCAGTGAGACTTCATTGTAGTGCAGATTTCCTTTGCAAGCTTGCTTGGTTGGCCAAAAAGGGCGTATGCGTTTTTTCCTGAATATATTCAGGAAAAAACGCATACGCCCTTTTTGGCCAAGTGCATCATTGTGGACGTTCTGCCTCTTTTCCTATGCTTTAAATGCAATTCCAGTCTACCTCCTGAAATCGGTTTCCTGCAATTCTGCCCCGCTTTCAAGTCCTCTTGGCAGCCTTACTTCAGTATATTTCTGGACGATAGCTGTCATTTATAACTCTGCAGGTTTGTGAATTACAGTGCCCCTGAGCTCCTTTCTTCAACTCGCTTTCTTGTGAGCTGGCCGCAACACCGCAGGATTGCTTCAGGCCCTAGTGTGGTTTTGGCATGGCACGCTGAGCCTTTGGTTAATTCCTCTTCCTGGTGGGAAATGAGAGTTAAATTTCCCCGTCCAGACATCTCCAGCTAGTCTCTCATTGTTTCTCCCTATTCCTGTTCATTTTCCGCAGGTATTGCAAACTGGGCCAAACAGGAGGTTAAAGGCACTGACTCTCCAAGTTGGGAGAGTGTTACTAAAGCGTCTGGAATGTTGCACCCAAGTAGAAAGGGACGAAAACTGAGACACATTTGAACACGTTTCCCGATCACACAGTGGATCATACTCTGGGTTCCACATGCATGTTTTAGCTGAAGCAAGAATCTCTTAAACCTGGAGAGTTGAGACCCATGGAATGTGTACCATGCAGTATGACTTCAAAGGGTCTGCATTTGCTCACCGAACCTCACCAATCCTATCACTGCTGCGCTTATGCCGCTGTACACACGGTTGATTCTCTTTCAGAGACATATAAATCCATAGGTTTTAAGATTCTTCCTAGTCAGGTATATTCTTAGGCGTTTAATATGGCGTGTTGAGTCCACTTCGTTGAGCAAGGAGTAGCTCTTGTCTATTACATATTTGGCTTATGGAACGGTATCTGTGCTAAGTTCAATCTCTGGTTTTATGCAGCACCCCAACTCACCTTTCCCCTTAAGCAAGCATAAGTTGGTTTTCAACATTTGAGACCCTGATCTGTTTTGTAATTCAGTTCCTGTGTAGCCTAGTTTACATTCCGTGTAGTAGTGATATCTTATGATGTTTCTTTTTCTGTGTGACTTATTTCACTTAGAATCATCGTACCTGAATCCACTCATTATGCTGCTACGGGCCTGATGACATAGATTTCATTGCTGAGTGATATTGCATTGTACGTAAGTACCACAACATCTTTATCCATTTTTCGCTTTCTGCGACATTGAACTTGTACCATAAATGAGGTTCTTGTAAACAGAGCCGTCCCAAACTTTCGGGTGGCTGTGTCTTTTTTATTTTAATTTCCCTACCTTATAGGACTATAAGAGGAAGTGCCCTAGGCTCTGTTGCTTTGTTTTTTGGATGTTTCAGGAAACACCATACACTTCTCCCGAGTGGCTTTTGGCAATTTTCATCCCACTCATCAGCATAACAAGGCTGCCAGTTCTCCATGGCCTGTCCTGCCTTTCTGGATTCTACACTTTTTTCAGATGGCCCTTTTGACCGGGGGGAAGTGAGACTTCATTGTAGTGCAGATTTCCTTTGCAAGCTTGCTTGGTTGGCCAAAAAGGGCGTATGCGTTTTTTCCTGAATATATTCAGGAAAAAACGCATACGCACTTTTTGGCCAAGTGCATCATTGTGGACGTTCTGCCTCTTTTCCTATGCTTTACATGCAAATCCAGTCTACCTCCTGAAATCGGTTTCCTGCAATACTGCCCCGCTTTCAAGTCCTCTTGGCAGCCTTACTTCAGTATATTTTTGGACGATAGCTGTCATTTATAACTCTGCAGGTTTGTGAATTACAGTGCCCCTGAGCTCCTTTCTTCAACTCGCTTTCTTGTGAGCTGGCCCCAACACCGCAGGATTGCTTCAGGCCCTAATCTGGTTCCGGCACGGCACGCTGACCCTTAGGTTAATTCCTCTTCCTGGTGGGAAATGAGAGTTAAATTTGCCCGTCCAGACACCTCCAGCTAGTCTCTCATTGGTTCTCCCTATTCCTGTTCATCTTCCGCAGAAATTGCAAACTGGGCCAAACAGGAGGTTAAAGGCACTGACTCTCCAAGTCGGGAGAGTGTTAGTAAAGCGTCTGGAATGTTGCACCCGAGTACCAGGGGACGAGAACGGAGACATATTGGAACACGTCTACCGATCACACGTTTGATCATACTCTGGGTTCCACATGCATGTTTTAGCTGAAGGAAGAATCCCTTAAACCTGGAGAGTTGAGACCCGTGGAATGGGTACCATGCAATATGAGTTCAAAGGGTCTTCATTTGCTCACCGAACCTTTCCAATTCTATCACTGCTGCGTTTATGCCCCTGTACACACGCTTGATTTTCTTTCGGAGACATAGCAATCCATAGCTCTTAAGATACTTACTAGTCAGGTACATTCTTAGGCGTTCAATATGGGGTGTTGAGTCCATTTCGTTGAGCTAGGAGTAGCTCTTGTCTATTACATTTTTGGCTTAAGGAACTTTATCTGTGCTCATTTCAATCTCTGGTTTTATGCAGCACCCCAACTCACCTTTCCCCTTAAGCAAGCATAAGTTGGTTTTCTAAATTTGAGACCCTGTTCTGTTTTGTAATCCAGTTCCTGTGTAGCCAAGTTTACATTCCGTGTATTAGTGATAACTTATGATGTTTCTTTTTCTGTGTGACTTATTTCAGTTAGAATCATTATACCTGAATCCACTCATTATGCTGCTATAGGCCTGATGACATAGATGTCATTGCTGAGTGATATTGCATTGTACGTAAGTACCACAACTTCTTTATCCATTTTGCGCTTTCTGTGATATTGAACTTGTACCGTAAACGAGGTTCTTGTAAAAGAGCCGTCCCAAATTTTGGGGTGGCTGTGTCTTTTTGATTTTAATTTCCCTAAGCTATAGGACCATAAGTGGAAGTGCCCTAGGCTCTGTTGTTTTGTTTTTTAGATGTTTCAGGAAACACCATACACTTCACCCGAGTGGCTGTTGGCAATTTATATCCCACCCATCAGCATAACCATGCTCCCAGTTCTCCATGGTCTGTCCTGCCTTTCTGGATTCTACACATTTTGTAGATGGCCCTTTTGACCGGGGGGCAGTGAGACTTCATTGTAGTGCAGATTTCCTTTGCAAGCTTGCTTGGTTGGCCAAAAAGGGCGTATGCGTTTTTTCCTGAATATATTCAGGAAAAAACGCATACGCCCTTTTTGGCCAAGTGCATCATTGTGGACGTTCTGCCTCTTTTCCTATGCTTTAAATGCAATTCCAGTCTACCTCCTGAAATCGGTTTCCTGCAATTCTGCCCCGCTTTCAAGTCCTCTTGGCAGCCTTACTTCAGTATATTTCTGGACGATAGCTGTCATTTATAACTCTGCAGGTTTGTGAATTACAGTGCCCCTGAGCTCCTTTCTTCAACTCGCTTTCTTGTGAGCTGGCCGCAACACCGCAGGATTGCTTCAGGCCCTAGTGTGGTTTTGGCATGGCACGCTGAGCCTTTGGTTAATTCCTCTTCCTGGTGGGAAATGAGAGTTAAATTTCCCCGTCCAGACATCTCCAGCTAGTCTCTCATTGTTTCTCCCTATTCCTGTTCATTTTCCGCAGGTATTGCAAACTGGGCCAAACAGGAGGTTAAAGGCACTGACTCTCCAAGTTGGGAGAGTGTTACTAAAGCGTCTGGAATGTTGCACCCAAGTAGAAAGGGACGAAAACTGAGACACATTTGAACACGTTTCCCGATCACACAGTGGATCATACTCTGGGTTCCACATGCATGTTTTAGCTGAAGCAAGAATCTCTTAAACCTGGAGAGTTGAGACCCATGGAATGTGTACCATGCAGTATGACTTCAAAGGGTCTGCATTTGCTCACCGAACCTCACCAATCCTATCACTGCTGCGCTTATGCCGCTGTACACACGGTTGATTCTCTTTCAGAGACATATAAATCCATAGGTTTTAAGATTCTTCCTAGTCAGGTATATTCTTAGGCGTTTAATATGGCGTGTTGAGTCCACTTCGTTGAGCAAGGAGTAGCTCTTGTCTATTACATATTTGGCTTATGGAACGGTATCTGTGCTAAGTTCAATCTCTGGTTTTATGCAGCACCCCAACTCACCTTTCCCCTTAAGCAAGCATAATTTGTTTTTTGACATTTGAGACGCTGTTCTGTTTTGTAATTCAGTTCCTGTGTAGCCAAGTTTACATTCCGTGTAGTAGTGATATCTTATGATGTTTCTTTTTCTGTGTGACTTATTTCACTTAGAATCATCGTACCTGAATCCACTCATTATGCTGCTATGGGCCTGATGACATAGATTTCATTGCTGAGTGATATTGCATTGTACGTAAGTACCACAACTTCTTTATCCATTTTTCGCTTTCTGCGACAATGAACTTGAACCGTAAACGAGGTTCTTGTAAACAGAGCCGTCCCAAACTTTGGGGTGGCTGTGTCTTTTTTATTTTAATTTCCATAAGCTACAGGACCATAAGTCGAAGTGCCCTAGGCTCTGTTGCTTTGTTTTTTGGATGTTTCAGGAAACATCATACACTTCTCCAGAGTGGCTGTTGGCAATTTACATCCCGCCCATCAGCATAACAAGGCTCCCAGTTCTCCATGGCCTGTCCTGCCTTTCTGGATTTTACACTTTTTTCAGATGGCCCTTTTGACCGGGGGGCAGTGAGACTTCATTGTAGTGCAGATTTCCTTTGCAAGCTTGCTTGGTTGGCCAAAAAGGGCGTATGCGTTTTTTCCTGAATATATTCAGGAAAAAACGCATACGCCCTTTTTGGCCAAGTGCATCATTGTGGATGTTCTGCCTCTTTTCCTATGCTTTACATGCAATTCCAGTCTACCTCCTGAAATCGGTTTCCTGCAATTCTGCCCCGCTTTCAAGTGCTCTTGGCAGCCTTACTTCAATATATTTTTGGACGATAGCTGTCATTTATAACTCTGCAGGTTTGTGAATTACAGTGCCCCTGAGCTCCTTTCTTCAACTCGCTTTCTTGTGAGCTGGCCGCAACACTGCAGGATTGCTTCAGGCCCTAGTGTGGTTCCGGCACGGCACGCTGAGCCTTTGCTTAATTCCTCTTCCTGGTGGGAAATGAGAGATAAATTTGCCCGTCCAGACACCTCCAGCTAGTCTCTCATTCGTTCTCCCTATTCCTGTTCATCTTACGCAGAAATTGCCAACAGGAGGTTAAAGGCACTGACTCTCCAGGTGGGGAGAGTGTTAGTAAAGCTTCTGGAATGTTGCACCGGAGTACCAGGGGACGAAAACTGAGACACAGTGGAACATGTTTCCCGATCACACGGTGGATCATACTCTGGGTTCCACATGCACGTTTTAGCTGAAGGAAGAATCCCATAAACCTGGAGAGTTGAGACCCGTGGAATGGGTACCATGCAATATGACTTCAAATGGTCTGCATTTGCTCACCGAACCTCACCAATCCTATCACTGCTGAGTTTATGCCGCTGTCCACACGCTTGATTCTCTTTCAGAGACATATAAATCCATAGGTTTTAAGATTCTTACTAGTCAGGTATATTCTTAAGCGTTTAATATGGGGTGTTGAGTCCACTTCGTTGAGGAAGGAGTAGCTCTTGTCTATTACATATTTGGCTTATGGAACGGTATCTGTGCTAATTTCAATCTCTGGTTTTAGGCAGCACCCCAACTCACCTTTCCCCTTAAGCAAGCATAAGTTGGTTTTCAACATTTGAGACCCTGTTCTGTTTTGTAATTCAGTTCCTGTGTAGCCAAGTTTACATTCCGTGTAGTAGTGATATCTTATGATGTTTCTTTTTCTGTGTGACTTATTTCACTTAGAATCATCGTACCTGAATCCACTCATTATGCTGCTACGGGCCTGATGACATAGATTTCATTGCTGAGTGATATTGCATTGTACGTAAGTACCACAACATCTTTATCCATTTTTCGCTTTCTGCGACATTGAACTTGTACCGTAAATGAGGTTCTTGTAAACAGAGCCATCCCAAACTTTCGGGTGGCTGTGTCTTTTTGATTTTAATTTCCCTACCTTATAGGACTATAAGAGGAAGTGCCCTAGGCTCTGTTGCTTTGTTTTTTGGATGTTTCAGGAAACACCATACACTTCTCCCGAGGGGCTGTTGGCAATTTTCATCCCGCCCATCAGCATAACAAGGCTCCCAGTTCTCCATGGCCTGTCCTGCCTTTCTGGATTTTACACTTTTTTCAGATGGCCCTTTTGACCGGGGGGCAGTGAGACTTCATTGTAGTGCAGATTCTTTTGCAAGCTTGCTTGGTTGGCCTAAAAGGGCGTATGCGTTTTTTCCTTAATATATTCAGGAAAAAACGCATACGCCCTTTTTGGCCAAGTGCATCATTGTGTATGTTCTGCCTCTTTTCCTATGCTTTACATGCAATTCCAGTCTACCTCCTGAAATTGGTTTCCTGCAATTCTGCCCCGCTTTCAAGTGCTCTTGGCAGCCATAATTCAATATATTTTTGGACGATAGCTGTCATTTTTAAGTCTGCAGGTTTGTGAATTACAGTGCCCCTGAGCTCCTTTCTTCAACTCGCTTTCTTCTGGGATGGCCGCAACACCGCAGGATTGCTTCAGGCCCTAATCTGGTTCCGGCACGGCACGCTGAGCCTTTGGTTAATTCCTCTTCCTGGTGGGAAATGTAAGATAAATTTGCCCGTCCAGACACCTCCAGCTAGTCTCTCATTGGTTCTCCCTATTCCTGTTCATTTTCCGCAGAAATTGCAAACTGGGCCAAACAGGAGGTTAAAGGCACTGACTCTCCAAGTCGGGAGAGAGTTAGTAAAGCGTCTGGAATGTTGCACCCGAGTACCAGGGGACGAGAACTGAGACATATTGGAACACGTCTCCCGACCACACGGTTGATCATACTCTGGGTTCCACATGCATGTTTTAGCTGAAGGAAGAATCCCTTAAACCTGGAGATTTGAGACCCATGGAATGGGTACCATGCAATATGACTGCAAAGGGTCTTCATTTGCTCACCGAACCTCTCCAATCCTATCACTGCTGCGTTTATGCCCCTGTACACACGCTTGATTTTCTTTCGGAGACATAGCAATCCATAGGTTTTAAATTACTTACTAGTCAGGTACATTCTTAGGCGTTTAATATGGGGTGTTGAGTCCATTTCGTTGAGCAAGGAGTAGCTCTTTCTATTCCATATTTGGCTTAAGGAACTTTATCTGTGCTCATTTCAATGTCTGCTTTTTTGCAGCACCCCAACTCACCTTTCCCCTTAAGCAAGCATAAGTTGGTTTTCAACATTTGAGACCCTGTTCTGTTTTGTAATTCAGTTCCTGTGTAGCCAAGTTTACATTTCGTGTAGCAGTGATATCTTATGATGTTTCTTTTTCTGTGTGACTTATTTCACTTAGAATCATCGTACCTGAATCCACTCATTATGCTGCTACGGGCCTGATGACATAGATTTCATTGCTGAGTGATATTGCATTGTACGTAAGTACCACAACATCTTTATCCATTTTTCGCTTTCTGCGACATTGAACTTGTACCATAAATGAGGTTCTTGTAAACAGAGCCGTCCCAAACTTTCGGGTGGCTGTGTCTTTTTTATTTTAATTTCCCTACCTTATAGGACTATAAGAGGAAGTGCCCTAGGCTCTGTTGCTTTGTTTTTTGGATGTTTCAGGAAACACCATACACTTCTCCCGAGTGGCTTTTGGCAATTTATATCCCACCCATCAGCATAACAAGGCTGCCAGTTCTCCATGGCCTGTCCTGCCTTTCTGGATTCTACACTTTTTTCAGATGGCCCTTTTGACCGGGGGGAAGTGAGACTTCATTGTAGTGCAGATTTCCTTTGCAAGCTTGCTTGGTTGGCCAAAAAGGGCGTATGCGTTTTTTCCTGAATATATTCAGGAAAAAACGCATACGCCCTTTTTGGCCAAGTGCATCATTGTGGACGTTCTGCCTCTTTTCCTATGCTTTAAATGCAAATCCAGTCTACCTCCTGAAATCGGTTTCCTGCAATACTGCCCCGCTTTCAAGTCCTCTTGGCAGCCTTACTTCAGTATATTTTTGGACGATAGCTGTCATTTATAACTCTGCAGTTTTGTGAATTACAGTGCCCCTGAGCTCCTTTCTTCAACTCGCTTTCTTGTGAGCTGGCCCCAACACCGCAGGATTGCTTCAGGCCCTAATCTGGTTCCGGCACAACACGCTGACCCTTAGGTTAATTCCTCTTCCTGGTGGGAAATGAGAGTTAAATTTGCCCGTCCAGACACCTCCAGCTAGTCTCTCATTGGTTCTCCCTATTCCTGTTCATCTTCCGCAGAAATTGCAAACTGGGCCAAACAGGAGGTTAAAGGCACTGACTCTCCAAGTCGGGAGAGTGTTAGTAAAGCGTCTGGAATGTTGCACCCGAGTACCAGGGGACGAGAACGGAGACATATTGGAACACGTCTACCGATCACACGTTTGATCATACTCTGGGTTCCACATGCATGGTTTAGCTGAAGGAAGAATCCCTTAAACCTGGAGAGTTGAGACCCGTGGAATGGGTACCATGCAATATGAGTTCAAAGGGTCTTCATTTGCTCACTGAACCTCTCCAATTCTATCACTGCTGCGTTTATGCCCCTGTACACACGCTTGATTTTCTTTCGGAGACATAGCAATCCATAGCTCTTAAGATACTTACTAGTCAGGTACATTCTTAGGCGTTCAATATGGGGTGTTGAGTCCATTTCGTTGAGCTAGGAGTAGCTCTTGTCTATTACATTTTTGGCTTAAGGAACTTTATCTGTGCTCATTTCAATCTCTGGTTTTATGCAGCACCCCAACTCACCTTTCCCCTTAAGCAAGCATAAGTTGGTTTTCTAAATTTGAGACCCTGTTCTGTTTTGTAATCCAGTTCCTGTGTAGCCAAGTTTACATTCCGTGTATTAGTGATAACTTATGATGTTTCTTTTTCTGTGTGACTTATTTCAGTTAGAATCATTATACCTGAATCCACTCATTATGCTGCTATAGGCCTGATGACATAGATGTCATTGCTGAGTGATATTGCATTGTACGTAAGTACCACAACTTCTTTATCCATTTTGCGCTTTCTGTGATATTGAACTTGTACCGTAAACGAGGTTCTTGTAAAAGAGCCGTCCCAAATTTTGGGGTGGCTGTGTCTTTTTGATTTTAATTTCCCTAAGCTATAGGACCATAAGTGGAAGTGCCCTAGGCTCTGTTGTTTTGTTTTTTAGATGTTTCAGGAAACACCATACACTTCTCCCGAGTGGCTGTTGGCAATTTATATCCCACCCATCAGCATAACCATGCTCCCAGTTCTCCATGGTCTGTCCTGCCTTTCTGGATTCTACACATTTTGTAGATGGCCCTTTTGACCGGGGGGCAGTGAGACTTCATTGTAGTGCAGATTTCCTTTGCAAGCTTGCTTGGTTGGCCAAAAAGGGCGTATGCGTTTTTTCCTGAATATATTCAGGAAAAAACGCATACGCCCTTTTTGGCCAAGTGCATCATTCTGGACGTTCTGCCTCTTTTCCTATGCTTTAAATGCAATTCCAGTCTACCTCCTGAAATCGGTTTCCTGCAATTCTGCCCCGCTTTCAAGTCCTCTTGGCAGCCTTACTTCAGTATATTTCTGGACGATAGCTGTCATTTATAACTCTGCAGGTTTGTGAATTACAGTGCCCCTGAGCTCCTTTCTTCAACTCGCTTTCTTGTGAGCTGGCCGCAACACCGCAGGATTGCTTCAGGCCCTAGTGTGGTTTTGGCATGGCACGCTGAGCCTTTGGTTAATTCCTCTTCCTGGTGGGAAATGAGAGTTAAATTTCCCCGTCCAGACATCTCCAGCTAGTCTCTCATTGTTTCTCCCTATTCCTGTTCATTTTCCGCAGGTATTGCAAACTGGGCCAAACAGGAGGTTAAAGGCACTGACTCTCCAAGTTGGGAGAGTGTTACTAAAGCGTCTGGAATGTTGCACCCAAGTAGAAAGGGACGAAAACTGAGACACATTTGAACACGTTTCCCGATCACACAGTGGATCATACTCTGGGTTCCACATGCATGTTTTAGCTGAAGCAAGAATCTCTTAAACCTGGAGAGTTGAGACCCATGGAATGTGTACCATGCAGTATGACTTCAAAGCGTCTGCATTTGCTCACCGAACCTCACCAATCCTATCACTGCTGCGCTTATGCCGCTGTACACACGGTTGATTCTCTTTCAGAGGCATATAAATCCATAGGTTTTAAGATTCTTCCTAGTCAGGTATATTCTTAGGCGTTTAATATGGCGTGTTGAGTCCACTTCGTTGAGCAAGGAGTAGCTCTTGTCTATTACATATTTGGCTTATGGAATGGTATCTGTGCTAAGTTCAATCTCTGGTTTTATGCAGCACCCCAACTCACCTTTCCCCTTAAGCAAGCATAAGTTGGTTTTCAACATTTGAGACCCTGTTCTGTTTTGTAATTCAGTTCCTGTGTAGCCTAGTTTACATTCCGTGTAGTAGTGATATCTTATGATGTTTCTTTTTCTGTGTGACTTATTTCACTTAGAATCATCGTACCTGAATCCACTCATTATGCTGCTACGGGCCTGATGACATAGATTTCATTGCTGAGTGATATTGCATTGTACGTAAGTACCACAACATCTTTATCCATTTTTCGCTTTCTGCGACATTGAACTTGTACCGTAAATGAGGTTCTTGTAAACAGAGCCGTCCCAACTTTCGGGAGGCTGTGTCTTTTTGATTTTAATTTCCCTACCTTATAGGACTATAAGAGGAAGTGCCCTAGGCTCTGTTGCTTTGTTTTTTGGATGTTTCAGGAAACACCATACACTTCTCCCGAGGGGCTGTTGGCAATTTTCATCCCGCCCATCAGCATAACAAGGCTCCCAGTTCTCCATGGCCTGTCCTGCCTTTCTGGATTTTACACTTTTTTCAGATGGCCCTTTTGACCGGGGGGCAGTGAGACTTCATTGTAGTGCAGATTTTTTTGCAAGCTTGCTTGGTTGGCCTAAAAGGGCGTATGCGTTTTTTCCTTAATATATTCAGGAAAAAACGCATACGCCCTTTTTGGCCAAGTGCATCATTGTGTATGTTCTGCCTCTTTTCCTATGCTTTACATGCAATTCCAGTCTACCTCCTGAAATTGGTTTCCTGCAATTCTGCCCCGCTTTCAAGTGCTCTTGGCAGCCATAATTCAATATATTTTTGGACGATAGCTGTCATTTTTAAGTCTGCAGGTTTGTGAATTACAGTGCCCCTGAGCTCCTTTCTTCAACTCGCTTTCTTCTGGGATGGCCGCAACACCGCAGGATTGCTTCAGGCCCTAATCTGGTTCCGGCACGGCACGCTGAGCCTTTGGTTAATTCCTCTTCCTGGTGGGAAATGTAAGATAAATTTGCCCGTCCAGACACCTCCAGCTAGTCTCTCATTGGTTCTCCCTATTCCTGTTCATTTTCCGCAGAAATTGCAAACTGGGCCAAACAGGAGGTTAAAGGCACTGACTCTCCAAGTCGGGAGAGAGTTAGTAAAGCGTCTGGAAAGTTGCACCCGAGTACCAGGGGACGAGAACTGAGACATATTGGAACACGTCTCCCGACCACACGGTTGATCATACTCTGGGTTCCACATGCATGTTTTAGCTGAAGGAAGAATCCCTTAAACCTGGAGATTTGAGACCCATGGAATGGGTACCATGCAATATGACTGCAAAGGGTCTTCATTTGCTCACCGAACTTCTCCAATCCTATCACTGCTGCGTTTATGCCCCTGTACACACGCTTGATTCTCTTTCGGAGACATAGCAATCCATAGGTTTTAAATTACTTACTAGTCAGGTACATTCTTAGGCGTTTAATATGGGGTGTTGAGTCCATTTCGTTGAGCAAGGAGTAGCTCTTTCTATTCCATATTTGGCTTAAGGAACTTTATCTGTGCTCATTTCAATGTCTGCTTTTTTGCAGCACCCCAACTCACCTTTCCCCTTAAGCAAGCATAAGTTGGTTTTCTAAATTTGAGACCCTGTTCTGTTTTGTAATCCAGTTCTTGTGTAGCCAAGTTTACATTCCGTGTATTAGTGATATCTTATGATGTTTCTTTTTCTGTGTAACTTATTTCAGTTGGAAGCATCATACCTGAATCCACTCATTATGCTGCTACGGGCCTGATGACATAGATGTCATTGCTGAGTGATATTGCATTGTACGTAAGTACCACAACTTCTTTATCCATTTTGCGCTTTCTGCGATATTGAACTTGTACCATAAACGAGGTTCTTGTAAACAGAGCCGTCCCAATCTTTGGGGTGGCTGTGTCTTTTTGATTTTAATTTCCCTAAGCTATAGGACCATAAGTGGAAGTGTCCCAGGCTCTGTTGCTTTGTTTTTTAGATGTTTCAGGAAACAACATACACTTCTCCCGAGTGGCTGTTGGCAATTTACATCCCACCCATCAGCATAACAAGGCTCCCAGTTCTCCATGGCCTGTCCTGCCTTTCTGGATTCTACACATTTTGTAGATGGCCCTTTTGACCGGGGGGATGTGAGACTTCATTGTAGTGCAGATTTCCTTTGCAAGCTTGCTTGGTTGGCCAAAAAGGGCGTATGCGTTTTTTCCTGAATATATTCAGGAAAAAACGCATACGCCCTTTTTGGCCAAGTGCATCATTGTGGACGTTCTGCCTCTTTTCCTATGCTTTAAATGCAATTCCAGTCTACCTCCTGAAATCGGTTTCCTGCAATTCTGCCCCGCTTTCAAGTCCTCTTGGCAGCCTTACTTCAGTATATTTTTGGACGATAGCTGTCATTTATAACTCTGCAGGTTTGTGAATTACAGTGCCCCTGAGCTCCTTTCTTCAAGTCGCTTTCTTGTGAGCTGGCCGCAACACCGCAGGATTGCTTCAGGCCCTATCCTTGTTCCGGCATGGCACGCTGAGCCTTTGGTTAATTCCTCTTCCTGGTGGGAAATGAGAGTTAACTTTGCCCGTCCAGACACCTCCAGCTAGTCTCTCATTGGTTCTCCCTATTCCTGTTCATCTTACGCAGAAATTGCAAACAGGGCCAAACAGGAGGTTAAAGGCACTGACTCTCCAAGTCGGGAGAGTGTTAGTAAAGCATCTGGAATGTTGCACCCGAGTACCAGGGGACGAGAATGGAGACATATTTGAACACATCTCCGGAGCACACGTTTGATCATACTCTGAGTTCCACATGCATGGTTTAGCTGAAGGAAGAATCCCTTAAAGCTGGAGAGTTGAGACCCGTGGAATGGGTACCATGCAATATGACTTCAAAGTGTCTTCATTTGCTCACCGAACCTCTCCAATCCTATCACTGCTGCGTTTATGCCCCTGTACACACGCTTGATTCTCTTTCGGAGACATAGCAATCCATAGGTTTTAAGATACTTACTAGTCAGGTACATTCTTAGGCGTTTAATATAGGGTGTTGAGTCCATTTCGTTGAGCAAGGAGTAGCTCTTGTCTATTCCATATTTGGCTTAAGGAACTTTATCTGTGCTCATTTCAATCTCTGGTTTTATGCAGCACCCCAACTCACCTTTCCCCTTAAGCAAGCATAAGTTGGTTTTCTAAATTTGAGACCCTGTTCTGTTTTGTAATCCAGTTCCTGTGTAGCCAAGTTTACATTCTGTGTATTAGTGATATCTTATGATGTTTCTTTTTCTTTGTGACTTATTTCAGTTAGAATCATCATACCTGAATCCACTCATTATGCTGCTACGGGCCTGATGACATAGATTTCATTGCTGAGTGATATTGCATTGTACATAAGTACCACAACTTCTTTATCCATTTTTCACTTTCTGCGATATTGAACTTGTACCATAAACGAGGTTCTTGTAAACAGAGCCGTCCCAAACTTTGGGGTGGCTGTGTCTTTTTGATTTTAATTTCCCTAAGCTATAGGACCATAAGTGGAAGTGCCCTAGGCTCTGTTGCTTTGTTTTTTAGATGTTTCAGGAAACACCATACACTTCTCCCGAGTGGCTTTTGGCAATTTATATCCCACCCATCAGCATAACAAGGCTGCCAGTTCTCCATGGCCTGTCCTGCCTTTCTGGATTCTACACTTTTTTCAGATGGCCCTTTTGACCGGGGGGAAGTGAGACTTCATTGTAGTGCAGATTTCCTTTGCAAGCTTGCTTGGTTGGCCAAAAAGGGCGTATGCGTTTTTTCCTGAATATATTCAGGAAAAAACGCATACGCACTTTTTGGCCAAGTGCATCATTGTGGACGTTCTGCCTCTTTTCCTATGCTTTAAATGCAAATCCAGTCTACCTCCTGAAATCGGTTTCCTGCAATACTGCCCCGCTTTCAAGTCCTCTTGGCAGCCTTACTTCAGTATATTTTTGGACGATAGCTGTCATTTATAACTCTGCAGTTTTGTGAATTAGAGTGCCCCTGAGCTCCTTTCTTCAACTCGCTTTCTTGTGAGCTGGCCCCAACACCGCAGGATTGCTTCAGGCCCTAATCTGGTTCCGGCACGGCACGCTGACCCTTAGGTTAATTCCTCTTCCTGGTGGGAAATGAGAGTTAAATTTGCCCGTCCAGACACCTCCAGCTAGTCTCTCATTGGTTCTCCCTATTCCTGTTCATCTTCCGCAGAAATTGCAAACTGGGCCAAACAGGAGGTTAAAGGCACTGACTCTCCAAGTCGGGAGAGTGTTAGTAAAGCGTCTGGAATGTTGCACCCGAGTACCAGGGGACGAGAACGGAGACATATTGGAACACGTCTACCGATCACACGTTTGATCATACTCTGGGTTCCACATGCATGTTTTAGCTGAAGGAAGAATCCCTTAAACCTGGAGAGTTGAGACCCGTGGAATGGGTACCATGCAATATGAGTTCAAAGGGTCTTCATTTGCTCACCGAACCTTTCCAATTCTATCACTGCTGCGTTTATGCCCCTGTACACACGCTTGATTTTCTTTCGGAGACATAGCAATCCATAGCTCTTAAGATACTTACTAGTCAGGTACATTCTTAGGCGTTCAATATGGGGTGTTGAGTCCATTTCGTTGAGCTAGGAGTAGCTCTTGTCTATTACATTTTTGGCTTAAGGAACTTTATCTGTGCTCATTTCAATCTCTGGTTTTATGCAGCACCCCAACTCACCTTTCCCCTTAAGCAAGCATAAGTTGGTTTTCTAAATTTGAGACCCTGTTCTGTTTTGTAATCCAGTTCCTGTGTAGCCAAGTTTACATTCCGTGTATTAGTGATAACTTATGATGTTTCTTTTTCTGTGTGACTTATTTCAGTTAGAATCATTATACCTGAATCCACTCATTATGCTGCTATAGGCCTGATGACATAGATGTCATTGCTGAGTGATATTGCATTGTACGTAAGTACCACAACTTCTTTATCCATTTTGCGCTTTCTGTGATATTGAACTTGTACCGTAAACGAGGTTCTTGTAAAAGAGCCGTCCCAAATTTTGGGGTGGCTGTGTCTTTTTGATTTTAATTTCCCTAAGCTATAGGACCATAAGTGGAAGTGCCCTAGGCTCTGTTGTTTTGTTTTTTAGATGTTTCAGGAAACACCATACACTTCTCCCGAGTGGCTGTTGGCAATTTATATCCCACCCATCAGCATAACCATGCTCCCAGTTCTCCATGGTCTGTCCTGCCTTTCTGGATTCTACACATTTTGTAGATGGCCCTTTTGACCGGGGGGCAGTGAGACTTCATTGTCGTGCAGATTTCCTTTGCAAGCTTGCTTGGTTGGCCAAAAAGGGCGTATGCGTTTTTTCCTGAATATATTCAGGAAAAAACGCATACGCCCTTTTTGGCCAAGTGCATCATTGTGGACGTTCTGCCTCTTTTCCTATGCTTTAAATGCAATTCCAGTCTACCTCCTGAAATCGGTTTCCTGCAATTCTGCCCCGCTTTCAAGTCCTCTTGGCAGCCTTACTTCAGTATATTTCTGGACGATAGCTGTCATTTATAACTCTGCAGGTTTGTGAATTACAGTGCCCCTGAGCTCCTTTCTTCAACTCGCTTTCTTGTGAGCTGGCCGCAACACCGCAGGATTGCTTCAGGCCCTAGTGTGGTTTTGGCATGGCACGCTGAGCCTTTGGTTAATTCCTCTTCCTGGTGGGAAATGAGAGTTAAATTTCCCCGTCCAGACATCTCCAGCTAGTCTCTCATTGTTTCTCCCTATTCCTGTTCATTTTCCGCAGGTATTGCAAACTGGGCCAAACAGGAGGTTAAAGGCACTGACTCTCCAAGTTGGGAGAGTGTTACTAAAGCGTCTGGAATGTTGCACCCAAGTAGAAAGGGACGAAAACTGAGACACATTTGAACACGTTTCCCGATCACACAGTGGATCATACTCTGGGTTCCACATGCATGTTTTAGCTGAAGCAAGAATCTCTTAAACCTGGAGAGTTGAGACCCATGGAATGTGTACCATGCAGTATGACTTCAAAGCGTCTGCATTTGCTCACCGAACCTCACCAATCCTATCACTGCTGCGCTTATGCCGCTGTACACACGGTTGATTCTCTTTCAGAGACATATAAATCCATAGGTTTTAAGATTCTTCCTAGTCAGGTATATTCTTAGGCGTTTAATATGGCGTGTTGAGTCCACTTCGTTGAGCAAGGAGTAGCTCTTGTCTATTACATATTTGGCTTATGGAACGGTATCTGTGCTAAGTTCAATCTCTGGTTTTATGCAGCACCCCAACTCACCTTTCCCCTTAAGCAAGCATAAGTTGTTTTTTGACATTTGAGACGCTGTTCTGTTTTGTAATTCAGTTCCTGTGTAGCCAAGTTTACATTCCGTGTAGTAGTGATATCTTATGATGTTTCTTTTTCTGTGTGACTTATTTCACTTAGAATCATCGTACCTGAATCCACTCATTATGCTGCTACAGGCCTGATGACATAGATTTCATTGCTGAGTGATATTGCATTGTACGTAAGTACCACAACTTCTGTATCCATTTTTCGCTTTCTGCGACAATGAACTTGAACCGTAAACGAGGTTCTTGTAAACAGAGCCGTCCCAAACTTTGGGGTGGCTGTGTCTTTTTTATTTTAATTTCCATAAGCTACAGGACCATAAGTCGAAGTGCCCTAGGCTCTGTTGCTTTGTTTTTTGGATGTTTCAGGAAACATCATACACTTCTCCAGAGTGGCTGTTGGCAATTTACATCCCGCCCATCAGCATAACAAGGCTCCCAGTTCTCCATGGCCTGTCCTGCCTTTCTGGATTTTACACTTTTTTCAGATGGCCCTTTTGACCGGGGGGCAGTGAGACTTCATTGTAGTGCAGATTTCCTTTGCAAGCTTGCTTGGTTGGCCAAAAAGGGCGTATGCGTTTTTTCCTGAATATATTCAGGAAAAAACGCATACGCCCTTTTTGGCCAAGTGCATCATTGTGGATGTTCTGCCTCTTTTCCTATGCTTTACATGCAATTCCAGTCTACCTCCTGAAATCGGTTTCCTGCAATTCTGCCCCGCTTTCAAGTGCTCTTGGCAGCCTTACTTCAATATATTTTTGGACGATAGCTGTCATTTATAACTCTGCAGGTTTGTGAATTACAGTGCCCCTGAGCTCCTTTCTTCAACTCGCTTTCTTGTGAGCTGGCCGCAACACTGCAGGATTGCTTCAGGCCCTAGTGTGGTTCCGGCACGGCACGCTGAGCCTTTGCTTAATTCCTCTTCCTGGTGGGAAATGAGAGATAAATTTGCCCGTCCAGACACCTCCAGCTAGTCTCTCATTCGTTCTCCCTATTCCTGTTCATCTTACGCAGAAATTGCCAACAGGAGGTTAAAGGCACTGACTCTCCAAGTGGGGAGAGTGTTAGTAAAGCTTCTGGAATGTTGCACCGGAGTACCAGGGGACGAAAACTGAGACACAGTGGAACATGTTTCCCGATCACACGGTGGATCATACTCTGGGTTCCACATGCACGTTTTAGCTGAAGGAAGAATCCCATAAACCTGGAGAGTTGAGACCCGTGGAATGGGTACCATGCAATATGACTTCAAATGGTCTGCATTTGCTCACCGAACCTCACCAATCCTATCACTGCTGAGTTTATGCCGCTGTCCACACGCTTGATTCTCTTTCAGAGACATATAAATCCATAGGTTTTAAGATTCTTACTAGTCAGGTATATTCTTAAGCGTTTAATATGGGGTGTTGAGTCCACTTCGTTGAGGAAGGAGTAGCTCTTGTCTATTACATATTTGGCTTATGGAACGGTATCTGTGCTAATTTCAATCTCTGGTTTTAGGCAGCACCCCAACTCACCTTTCCCCTTAAGCAAGCATAAGTTGGTTTTCAACATTTGAGACCCTGTTCTGTTTTGTAATTCAGTTCCTGTGTAGCCAAGTTTACATTCCGTGTAGTAGTGATATCTTATGATGTTTCTTTTTCTGTGTGACTTATTTCACTTAGAATCATCGTACCTGAATCCACTCATTATGCTGCTACGGGCCTGATGACATAGATTTCATTGCTGAGTGATATTGCATTGTACGTAAGTACCACAACATCTTTATCCATTTTTCGCTTTCTGCGACATTGAACTTGTACCGTAAATGAGGTTCTTGTAAACAGAGCCGTCCCAAACTTTCGGGTGGCTGTGTCTTTTTGATTTTAATTTCCCTACCTTATAGGACTATAAGAGGAAGTGCCCTAGGCTCTGTTGCTTTGTTTTTTGGATGTTTCAGGAAACACCATACACTTCTCCCGAGGGGCTGTTGGCAATTTTCATCCCGCCCATCAGCATAACAAGGCTCCCAGTTCTCCATGGCCTGTCCTGCCTTTCTGGATTTTACACTTTTTTCAGATGGCCCTTTTGACCGGGGGGCAGTGAGACTTCATTGTAGTGCAGACTTTTTTGCAAGCTTGCTTGGTTGGCCTAAAAGGGCGTATGCGTTTTTTCCTTAATATATTCAGGAAAAAACGCATACGCCCTTTTTGGCCAAGTGCATCATTGTGTATGTTCTGCCTCTTTTCCTATGCTTTACATGCAATTCCAGTCTACCTCCTGAAATTGGTTTCCTGCAATTCTGCCCCGCTTTCAAGTGCTCTTGGCAGCCATAATTCAATATATTTTTGGACGATAGCTGTCATTTTTAAGTCTGCAGGTTTGTGAATTACAGTGCCCCTGAGCTCCTTTCTTCAACTCGCTTTCTTCTGGGATGGCCGCAACACCGCAGGATTGCTTCAGGCCCTAATCTGGTTCCGGCACGGCACGCTGAGCCTTTGGTTAATTCCTCTTCCTGGTGGGAAATGTGAGATAAATTTGCCCGTCCAGACACCTCCAGCTAGTCTCTCATTGGTTCTCCCTATTCCTGTTCATTTTCCGCAGAAATTGCAAACTGGGCCAAACAGGAGGTTAAAGGCACTGACTCTCCAAGTCGGGAGAGAGTTAGTAAAGCGTCTGGAATGTTGCACCCGAGTACCAGGGGACGAGAACGGAGACATATTGGAACACGTCTCCCGACCACACGGTTGATCATACTCTGGGTTCCACATGCATGTTTTAGCTGAAGGAAGAATCCCTTAAACCTGGAGATTTGAGACCCATGGAATGGGTACCATGCAATATGACTGCAAAGGGTCTTCATTTGCTCACCGAACCTCTCCAATCCTATCACTGCTGCGTTTATGCCCCTGTACACACGCTTGATTCTCTTTCGGAGACATAGCAATCCATAGGTTTTAAATTACTTACTAGTCAGGTACATTCTTAGGCGTTTAATATGGGGTGTTGAGTCCATTTCGTTGAGCAAGGAGTAGCTCTTTCTATTCCATATTTGGCTTAAGGAACTTTATCTGTGCTCATTTCAATGTCTGCTTTTTTGCAGCACCCCAACTCACCTTTCCCCTTAAGCAAGCATAAGTTGGTTTTCTAAATTTGAGACCCTGTTCTGTTTTGTAATCCAGTTCTTGTGTAGCCAAGTTTACATTCCGTGTATTAGTGATATCTTATGATGTTTCTTTTTCTGTGTAACTTATTTCAGTTGGAAGCATCATACCTGAATCCACTCATTATGCTGCTACGGGCCTGATGACATAGATGTCATTGCTGAGTGATATTGCATTGTACGTAAGTACCACAACTTCTTTATCCATTTTGCGCTTTCTGCGATATTGAACTTGTACCATAAACGAGGTTCTTGTAAACAGAGCCGTCCCAATCTTTGGGGTGGCTGTGTCTTTTTGATTTTAATTTCCCTAAGCTATAGGACCATAAGTGGAAGTGTCCCAGGCTCTGTTGCTTTGTTTTTTAGATGTTTCAGGAAACACCATACACTTCTCCCGAGTGGCTGTTGGCAATTTACATCCCACCCATCAGCATAACAAGGCTCCCAGTTCTCCATGGCCTGTCCTGCCTTTCTGGATTCTACACATTTTGTAGATGGCCCTTTTGACCGGGGGGATGTGAGACTTCATTGTAGTGCAGATTTCCTTCGCAAGCTTGCTTGGTTGGCCAAAAAGGGCGTATGCGTTTTTTCCTGAATATATTCAGGAAAAAACGCATACGCCCTTTTTGGCCAAGTGCATGATTGTGGACGTTCTGCCTCTTTTCCTATGCTTTAAATGCAATTCCAGTCTACCTCCTGAAATCGGTTTCCTGCAATTCTGCCCCGCTTTCAAGTCCTCTTGGCAGCCTTACTTCAGTATATTTTTGGACGATAGCTGTCATTTATAACTCTGCAGGTTTGTGAATGACAGTGCCCCTGAGCTCCTTTCTTCAAGTCGCTTTCTTGTGAGCTGGCCGCAACACCGCAGGATTGCTTCAGGCCCTATCCTTGTTCTGGCACGGCACGCTGAGCCTTTGGTTAATTCCTCTTCCTGGTGGGAAATGAGAGTTAAATTTGCCCGTCCAGACACCTCCAGCTAGTCTCTCATTGGTTCTCCCTATTCCTGTTCATCTTACGCAGAAATTGCAAACAGGGCCAAACAGGAGGTTAAAGGCACTGACTCTCCAAGTCGGGAGAGTGTTAGTAAAGCATCTGGAATGTTGCACCCGAGTACCAGGGGACGAGAATGGAGACATATTTGAACACATCTCCGGAGCACACGTTTGATCATACTCTGAGTTCCACATGCATGGTTTAGCTGAAGGAAGAATCCCTTAAAGCTGGAGAGTTGAGACCCGTGGAATGGGTACCATGCAATATGACTTCAAAGTGTCTTCATTTGCTCACCGAACCTCTCCAATCCTATCACTGCTGCGTTTATGCCCCTGTACACACGCTTGATTCTCTTTCGGAGACATAGCAATCCATAGGTTTTAAATTACTTACTAGTCAGGTACATTCTTAGGCGTTTAATATAGGGTGTTGAGTCCATTTCGTTGAGCAAGGAGTAGCTCTTGTCTATTCCATATTTGGCTTAAGGAACTTTATCTGTGCTCATTTCAATCTCTGGTTTTATGCAGCACCCCAACTCACCTTTCCCCTTAAGCAAGCATAAGTTGGTTTTCTAAATTTGAGACCCTGTTCTGTTTTGTAATCCAGTTCCTGTGTAGCCAAGTTTACATTCTGTGTATTAGTGATATCTTATGATGTTTCTTTTTCTTTGTGACTTATTTCAGTTAGAATCATCATACCTGAATCCACTCATTATGCTGCTACGGGCCTGATGACATAGATTTCATTGCTGAGTGATATTGCATTGTACGTAAGTACCACAACTTCTTTATCCATTTTTCACTTTCTGCGATATTGAACTTGTACCATAAACGAGGTTCTTGTAAACAGAGCCGTCCCAAACTTTGGGGTGGCTGTGTCTTTTTGATTTTAATTTCCCTAAGCTATAGGACCATAAGTGGAAGTGCCCTAGGCTCTGTTGCTTTGTTTTTTAGATGTTTCAGGAAACACCATACACTTCTCCCGAGTGGCTTTTGGCAATTTATATCCCACCCATCAGCATAACAAGGCTGCCAGTTCTCCATGGCCTGTCCTGCCTTTCTGGATTCTACACTTTTTTCAGATGGCCCTTTTGACCGGGGGGAAGTGAGACTTCATTGTAGTGCAGATTTCCTTTGCAAGCTTGCTTGGTTGGCCAAAAAGGGCGTATGCGTTTTTTCCTGAATATATTCAGGAAAAAACGCATACGCCCTTTTTGGCCAAGTGCATCATTGTGGACGTTCTGCCTCTTTTCCTATGCTTTACATGCAAATCCAGTCTACCTCCTGAAATCGGTTTCCTGCAATACTGCCCCGCTTTCAAGTCCTCTTGGCAGCCTTACTTCAGTATATTTTTGGACGATAGCTGTCATTTATAACTCTGCAGGTTTGTGAATTACAGTGCCCCTGAGCTCCTTTCTTCAACTCGCTTTCTTGTGAGCTGGCCCCAACACCGCAGGATTGCTTCAGGCCCTAATCTGGTTCCGGCACGGCACGCTGACCCTTAGGTTAATTCCTCTTCCTGGTGGGAAATGAGAGTTAAATTTGCCCGTCCAGACACCTCCAGCTAGTCTCTCATTGGTTCTCCCTATTCCTGTTCATCTTCCGCAGAAATTGCAAACTGGGCCAAACAGGAGGTTAAAGGCACTGACTCTCCAAGTCGGGAGAGTGTTAGTAAAGCGTCTGGAATGTTGCACCCGAGTACCAGGGGACGAGAACGGAGACATATTGGAACACGTCTACCGATCACACGTTTGATCATACTCTGGGTTCCACATGCATGTTTTAGCTGAAGGAAGAATCCCTTAAACCTGGAGAGTTGAGACCCGTGGAATGGGTACCATGCAATATGAGTTCAAAGGGTCTTCATTTGCTCACCGAACCTTTCCAATTCTATCACTGCTGCGTTTATGCCCCTGTACACACGCTTGATTTTCTTTCGGAGACATAGCAATCCATAGCTCTTAAGATACTTACTAGTCAGGTACATTCTTAGGCGTTCAATATGGGGTGTTGAGTCCATTTCGTTGAGCTAGGAGTAGCTCTTGTCTATTACATTTTTGGCTTAAGGAACTTTATCTGTGCTCATTTCAATCTCTGGTTTTATGCAGCACCCCAACTCACCTTTCCCCTTAAGCAAGCATAAGTTGGTTTTCTAAATTTGAGACCCTGTTCTGTTTTGTAATCCAGTTCCTGTGTAGCCAAGTTTACATTCCGTGTATTAGTGATAACTTATGATGTTTCTTTTTCTGTGTGACTTATTTCAGTTAGAATCATTATACCTGAATCCACTCATTATGCTGCTATAGGCCTGATGACATAGATGTCATTGCTGAGTGATATTGCATTGTACGTAAGTACCACAACTTCTTTATCCATTTTGCGCTTTCTGTGATATTGAACTTGTACCGTAAACGAGGTTCTTGTAAAAGAGCCGTCCCAAATTTTGGGGTGGCTGTGTCTTTTTGATTTTAATTTCCCTAAGCTATAGGACCATAAGTGGAAGTGCCCTAGGCTCTGTTGTTTTGTTTTTTAGATGTTTCAGGAAACACCATACACTTCACCCGAGTGGCTGTTGGCAATTTATATCCCACCCATCAGCATAACCATGCTCCCAGTTCTCCATGGTCTGTCCTGCCTTTCTGGATTCTACACATTTTGTAGATGGCCCTTTTGACCGGGGGGCAGTGAGACTTCATTGTAGTGCAGATTTCCTTTGCAAGCTTGCTTGGTTGGCCAAAAAGGGCGTATGCGTTTTTTCCTGAATATATTCAGGGAAAAACGCATACGCCCTTTTTGGCCAAGTGCATCATTGTGGACGTTCTGCCTCTTTTCCTATGCTTTAAATGCAATTCCAGTCTACCTCCTGAAATCGGTTTCCTGCAATTCTGCCCCGCTTTCAAGTCCTCTTGGCAGCCTTACTTCAGTATATTTCTGGACGATAGCTGTCATTTATAACTCTGCAGGTTTGTGAATTACAGTGCCCCTGAGCTCCTTTCTTCAACTCGCTTTCTTGTGAGCTGGCCGCAACACCGCAGGATTGCTTCAGGCCCTAGTGTGGTTTTGGCATGGCACGCTGAGCCTTTGGTTAATTCCTCTTCCTGGTGGGAAATGAGAGTTAAATTTCCCCGTCCAGACATCTCCAGCTAGTCTCTCATTGTTTCTCCCTATTCCTGTTCATTTTCCGCAGGTATTGCAAACTGGGCCAAACAGGAGGTTAAAGGCACTGACTCTCCAAGTTGGGAGAGTGTTACTAAAGCGTCTGGAATGTTGCACCCAAGTAGAAAGGGACGAAAACTGAGACACATTTGAACACGTTTCCCGATCACACAGTGGATCATACTCTGGGTTCCACATGCATGTTTTAGCTGAAGCAAGAATCTCTTAAACCTGGAGAGTTGAGACCCATGGAATGTGTACCATGCAGTATGACTTCAAAGGGTCTGCATTTGCTCACCGAACCTCACCAATCCTATCACTGCTGCGCTTATGCCGCTGTACACACGGTTGATTCTCTTTCAGAGACATATAAATCCATAGGTTTTAAGATTCTTCCTAGTCAGGTATATTCTTAGGCGTTTAATATGGCGTGTTGAGTCCACTTCGTTGAGCAAGGAGTAGCTCTTGTCTATTACATATTTGGCTTATGGAACGGTATCTGTGCTAAGTTCAATCTCTGGTTTTATGCAGCACCCCAACTCACCTTTCCCCTTAAGCAAGCATAAGTTGGTTTTCAACATTTGAGACCCTGATCTGTTTTGTAATTCAGTTCCTGTGTAGCCTAGTTTACATTCCGTGTAGTAGTGATATCTTATGATGTTTCTTTTTCTGTGTGACTTATTTCACTTAGAATCATCGTACCTGAATCCACTCATTATGCTGCTACGGGCCTGATGACATAGATTTCATTGCTGAGTGATATTGCATTGTACGTAAGTACCACAACATCTTTATCCATTTTTCGCTTTCTGCGACATTGAACTTGTACCATAAATGAGGTTCTTGTAAACAGAGCCGTCCCAAACTTTCGGGTGGCTGTGTCTTTTTTATTTTAATTTCCCTACCTTATAGGACTATAAGAGGAAGTGCCCTAGGCTCTGTTGCTTTGTTTTTTGGATGTTTCAGGAAACACCATACACTTCTCCCGAGTGGCTTTTGGCAATTTTCATCCCACTCATCAGCATAACAAGGCTGCCAGTTCTCCATGGCCTGTCCTGCCTTTCTGGATTCTACACTTTTTTCAGATGGCCCTTTTGACCAGGGGGAAGTGAGACTTCATTGTAGTGCAGATTTCCTTTGCAAGCTTGCTTGGTTGGCCAAAAAGGGCGTATGCGTTTTTTCCTGAATATATTCAGGAAAAAACGCATACGCACTTTTTGGCCAAGTGCATCATTGTGGACGTTCTGCCTCTTTTCCTATGCTTTACATGCAAATCCAGTCTACCTCCTGAAATCGGTTTCCTGCAATACTGCCCCGCTTTCAAGTCCTCTTGGCAGCCTTACTTCAGTATATTTTTGGACGATAGCTGTCATTTATAACTCTGCAGGTTTGTGAATTACAGTGCCCCTGAGCTCCTTTCTTCAACTCGCTTTCTTGTGAGCTGGCCCCAACACCGCAGGATTGCTTCAGGCCCTAATCTGGTTCCGGCACGGCACGCTGACCCTTAGGTTAATTCCTCTTCCTGGTGGGAAATGAGAGTTAAATTTGCCCGTCCAGACACCTCCAGCTAGTCTCTCATTGGTTCTCCCTATTCCTGTTCATCTTCCGCAGAAATTGCAAACTGGGCCAAACAGGAGGTTAAAGGCACTGACTCTCCAAGTCGGGAGAGTGTTAGTAAAGCGTCTGGAATGTTGCACCCGAGTACCAGGGGACGAGAACGGAGACATATTGGAACACGTCTACCGATCACACGTTTGATCATACTCTGGGTTCCACATGCATGTTTTAGCTGAAGGAAGAATCCCTTAAACCTGGAGAGTTGAGACCCGTGGAATGGGTACCATGCAATATGAGTTCAAAGGGTCTTCATTTGCTCACCGAACCTTTCCAATTCTATCACTGCTGCGTTTATGCCCCTGTACACACGCTTGATTTTCTTTCGGAGACATAGCAATCCATAGCTCTTAAGATACTTACTAGTCAGGTACATTCTTAGGCGTTCAATATGGGGTGTTGAGTCCATTTCGTTGAGCTAGGAGTAGCTCTTGTCTATTACATTTTTGGCTTAAGGAACTTTATCTGTGCTCATTTCAATCTCTGGTTTTATGCAGCACCCCAACTCACCTTTCCCCTTAAGCAAGCATAAGTTGGTTTTCTAAATTTGAGACCCTGTTCTGTTTTGTAATCCAGTTCCTGTGTAGCCAAGTTTACATTCCGTGTATTAGTGATAACTTATGATGTTTCTTTTTCTGTGTGACTTATTTCAGTTAGAATCATTATACCTGAATCCACTCATTATGCTGCTATAGGCCTGATGACATAGATGTCATTGCTGAGTGATATTGCATTGTACGTAAGTACCACAACTTCTTTATCCATTTTGCGCTTTCTGTGATATTGAACTTGTACCGTAAACGAGGTTCTTGTAAAAGAGCCGTCCCAAATTTTGGGGTGGCTGTGTCTTTTTGATTTTAATTTCCCTAAGCTATAGGACCATAAGTGGAAGTGCCCTAGGCTCTGTTGTTTTGTTTTTTAGATGTTTCAGGAAACACCATACACTTCACCCGAGTGGCTGTTGGCAATTTATATCCCACCCATCAGCATAACCATGCTCCCAGTTCTCCATGGTCTGTCCTGCCTTTCTGGATTCTACACATTTTGTAGATGGCCCTTTTGACCGGGGGGCAGTGAGACTTCATTGTAGTGCAGATTTCCTTTGCAAGCTTGCTTGGTTGGCCAAAAAGGGCGTATGCGTTTTTTCCTGAATATATTCAGGGAAAAACGCATACGCCCTTTTTGGCCAAGTGCATCATTGTGGACGTTCTGCCTCTTTTCCTATGCTTTAAATGCAATTCCAGTCTACCTCCTGAAATCGGTTTCCTGCAATTCTGCCCCGCTTTCAAGTCCTCTTGGCAGCCTTACTTCAGTATATTTCTGGACGATAGCTGTCATTTATAACTCTGCAGGTTTGTGAATTACAGTGCCCCTGAGCTCCTTTCTTCAACTCGCTTTCTTGTGAGCTGGCCGCAACACCGCAGGATTGCTTCAGGCCCTAGTGTGGTTTTGGCATGGCACGCTGAGCCTTTGGTTAATTCCTCTTCCTGGTGGGAAATGAGAGTTAAATTTCCCCGTCCAGACATCTCCAGCTAGTCTCTCATTGTTTCTCCCTATTCCTGTTCATTTTCCGCAGGTATTGCAAACTGGGCCAAACAGGAGGTTAAAGGCACTGACTCTCCAAGTTGGGAGAGTGTTACTAAAGCGTCTGGAATGTTGCACCCAAGTAGAAAGGGACGAAAACTGAGACACATTTGAACACGTTTCCCGATCACACAGTGGATCATACTCTGGGTTCCACATGCATGTTTTAGCTGAAGCAAGAATCTCTTAAACCTGGAGAGTTGAGACCCATGGAATGTGTACCATGCAGTATGACTTCAAAGGGTCTGCATTTGCTCACCGAACCTCACCAATCCTATCACTGCTGCGCTTATGCCGCTGTACACACGGTTGATTCTCTTTCAGAGACATATAAATCCATAGGTTTTAAGATTCTTCCTAGTCAGGTATATTCTTAGGCGTTTAATATGGCGTGTTGAGTCCACTTCGTTGAGCAAGGAGTAGCTCTTGTCTATTACATATTTGGCTTATGGAACGGTATCTGTGCTAAGTTCAATCTCTGGTTTTATGCAGCACCCCAACTCACCTTTCCCCTTAAGCAAGCATAAGTTGGTTTTCAACATTTGAGACCCTGTTCTGTTTTGTAATTCAGTTCCTGTGTAGCCTAGTTTACATTCCGTGTAGTAGTGATATCTTATGATGTTTCTTTTTCTGTGTGACTTATTTCACTTAGAATCATCGTACCTGAATCCACTCATTATGCTGCTACGGGCCTGATGACATAGATTTCATTGCTGAGTGATATTGCATTGTACGTAAGTACCACAACATCTTTATCCATTTTTCGCTTTCTGCGACATTGAACTTGTACCATAAATGAGGTTCTTGTAAACAGAGCCGTCCCAAACTTTCGGGTGGCTGTGTCTTTTTTATTTTAATTTCCCTACCTTATAGGACTATAAGAGGAAGTGCCCTAGGCTCTGTTGCTTTGTTTTTTGGATGTTTCAGGAAACACCATACACTTCTCCCGAGTGGCTTTTGGCAATTTATATCCCACCCATCAGCATAACAAGGCTGCCAGTTCTCCATGGCCTGTCCTGCCTTTCTGGATTCTACACTTTTTTCAGATGGCCCTTTTGACCGGGGGGAAGTGAGACTTCATTGTAGTGCAGATTTCCTTTGCAAGCTTGCTTGGTTGGCCAAAAAGGGCGTATGCGTTTTTTCCTGAATATATTCAGGAAAAAACGCATACGCACTTTTTGGCCAAGTGCATCATTGTGGACGTTCTGCCTCTTTTCCTATGCTTTAAATGCAAATCCAGTCTACCTCCTGAAATCGGTTTCCTGCAATACTGCCCCGCTTTCAAGTCCTCTTGGCAGCCTTACTTCAGTATATTTTTGGACGATAGCTGTCATTTATAACTCTGCAGGTTTGTGAATTACAGTGCCCCTGAGCTCCTTTCTTCAACTCGCTTTCTTGTGAGCTGGCCCCAACACCGCAGGATTGCTTCAGGCCCTAATCTGGTTCCGGCACGGCACGCTGACCCTTAGGTTAATTCCTCTTCCTGGTGGGAAATGAGAGTTAAATTTGCCCGTCCAGACACCTCCAGCTAGTCTCTCATTGGTTCTCCCTATTCCTGTTCATCTTACGCAGAAATTGCAAACTGGGCCAAACAGGAGGTTAAAGGCACTGACTCTCCAAGTCGGGAGAGTGTTAGTAAAGCGTCTGGAATGTTGCACCCGAGTACCAGGGGATGAGAACGGAGACATATTGGAACACGTCTACCGATCACACGTTTGATCATACTCTGGGTTCCACATGCATGTTTTAGCTGAAGGAAGAATCCCTTAAACCTGGAGAGTTGAGACCCGTGGAATGGGTACCATGCAATATGAGTTCAAAGGGTCTTCATTTGCTCACCGAACCTTTCCAATTCTATCACTGCTGCGTTTATGCCCCTGTACACACGCTTGATTTTCTTTCGGAGACATAGCAATCCATAGCTCTTAAGATACTTACTAGTCAGGTACATTCTTAGGCGTTCAATATGGGGTGTTGAGTCCATTTCGTTGAGCTAGGAGTAGCTCTTGTCTATTACATTTTTGGCTTAAGGAACTTTATCTGTGCTCATTTCAATCTCTGGTTTTATGCAGCACCCCAACTCACCTTTCCCCTTAAGCAAGCATAAGTTGGTTTTCTAAATTTGAGACCCTGTTCTGTTTTGTAATCCAGTTCCTGTGTAGCCAAGTTTACATTCCGTGTATTAGTGATAACTTATGATGTTTCTTTTTCTGTGTGACTTATTTCAGTTAGAATCATTATACCTGAATCCACTCATTATGCTGCTATAGGCCTGATGACATAGATGTCATTGCTGAGTGATATTGCATTGTACGTAAGTACCACAACTTCTTTATCCATTTTGCGCTTTCTGTGATATTGAACTTGTACCGTAAACGAGGTTCTTGTAAAAGAGCCGTCCCAAATTTTGGGGTGGCTGTGTCTTTTTGATTTTAATTTCCCTAAGCTATAGGACCATAAGTGGAAGTGCCCTAGGCTCTGTTGTTTTGTTTTTTAGATGTTTCAGGAAACACCATACACTTCACCCGAGTGGCTGTTGGCAATTTATATCCCACCCATCAGCATAACCATGCTCCCAGTTCTCCATGGTCTGTCCTGCCTTTCTGGATTCTACACATTTTGTAGATGGCCCTTTTGACCGGGGGGCAGTGAGACTTCATTGTAGTGCAGATTTCCTTTGCAAGCTTGCTTGGTTGGCCAAAAAGGGCGTATGCGTTTTTTCCTGAATATATTCAGGGAAAAACGCATACGCCCTTTTTGGCCAAGTGCATCATTGTGGACGTTCTGCCTCTTTTCCTATGCTTTAAATGCAATTCCAGTCTACCTCCTGAAATCGGTTTCCTGCAATTCTGCCCCGCTTTCAAGTCCTCTTGGCAGCCTTACTTCAGTATATTTCTGGACGATAGCTGTCATTTATAACTCTGCAGGTTTGTGAATTACAGTGCCCCTGAGCTCCTTTCTTCAACTCGCTTTCTTGTGAGCTGGCCGCAACACCGCAGGATTGCTTCAGGCCCTAGTGTGGTTTTGGCATGGCACGCTGAGCCTTTGGTTAATTCCTCTTCCTGGTGGGAAATGAGAGTTAAATTTCCCCGTCCAGACATCTCCAGCTAGTCTCTCATTGTTTCTCCCTATTCCTGTTCATTTTCCGCAGGTATTGCAAACTGGGCCAAACAGGAGGTTAAAGGCACTGACTCTCCAAGTTGGGAGAGTGTTACTAAAGCGTCTGGAATGTTGCACCCAAGTAGAAAGGGACGAAAACTGAGACACATTTGAACACGTTTCCCGATCACACAGTGGATCATACTCTGGGTTCCACATGCATGTTTTAGCTGAAGCAAGAATCTCTTAAACCTGGAGAGTTGAGACCCATGGAATGTGTACCATGCAGTATGACTTCAAAGGTTCTGCATTTGCTCACCGAACCTCACCAATCCTATCACTGCTGCGCTTATGCCGCTGTACACACGGTTGATTCTCTTTCAGAGACATATAAATCCATAGGTTTTAAGATTCTTCCTAGTCAGGTATATTCTTAGGCGTTTAATATGGCGTGTTGAGTCCACTTCGTTGAGCAAGGAGTAGCTCTTGTCTATTACATATTTGGCTTATGGAACGGTATCTGTGCTAAGTTCAATCTCTGGTTTTATGCAGCACCCCAACTCACCTTTCCCCTTAAGCAAGCATAAGTTGGTTTTCAACATTTGAGACCCTGTTCTGTTTTGTAATTCAGTTCCTGTGTAGCCTAGTTTACATTCCGTGTAGTAGTGATATCTTATGATGTTTCTTTTTCTGTGTGACTTATTTCACTTAGAATCATCGTACCTGAATCCACTCATTATGCTGCTATGGGCCTGATGACATAGATTTCATTGCTGAGTGATATTGCATTGTACGTAAGTACCACAACATCTTTATCCATTTTTCACTTTCTGCGACATTGAACTTGTACCGTAAATGAGGTTCTTGTAAACAGAGCCGTCCCAAACTTTCGGGTGGCTGTGTCTTTTTGATTTTAATTTCCCTACCTTATAGGACTATAAGAGGAAGTGCCCTAGGCTCTGTTGCTTTGTTTTTTGGATGTTTCAGGAAACACCATACACTTCTCCCGAGGGGCTGTTGGCAATTTTCATCCCGCCCATCAGCATAACAAGGCTCCCAGTTCTCCATGGCCTGTCCTGCCTTTCTGGATTTTACACTTTTTTCAGATGGCCCTTTTGACCGGGGGGCAGTGAGACTTCATTGTAGTGCAGATTTTTTTGCAAGCTTGCTTGGTTGGCCTAAAAGGGCGTATGCGTTTTTTCCTTAATATATTCAGGAAAAAACGCATACGCCCTTTTTGGCCAAGTGCATCATTGTGTATGTTCTGCCTCTTTTCCTATGCTTTACATGCAATTCCAGTCTACCTCCTGAAATTGGTTTCCTGCAATTCTGCCCCGCTTTCAAGTGCTCTTGGCAGCCATAATTCAATATATTTTTGGACGATAGCTGTCATTTTTAAGTCTGCAGGTTTGTGAATTACAGTGCCCCTGAGCTCCTTTCTTCAACTCGCTTTCTTCTGGGATGGCCGCAACACCGCAGGATTGCTTCAGGCCCTAATCTGGTTCCGGCACGGCACGCTGAGCCTTTGGTTAATTCCTCTTCCTGGTGGGAAATGTAAGATAAATTTGCCCGTCCAGACACCTCCAGCTAGTCTCTCATTGGTTCTCCCTATTCCTGTTCATTTTCCGCAGAAATTGCAAACTGGGCCAAACAGGAGGTTAAAGGCACTGACTCTCCAAGTCGGGAGAGAGTTAGTAAAGCGTCTGGAATGTTGCACCCGAGTACCAGGGGACGAGAACTGAGACATATTGGAACACGTCTCCCGACCACACGGTTGATCATACTCTGGGTTCCACATGCATGTTTTAGCTGAAGGAAGAATCCCTTAAACCTGGAGATTTGAGACCCATGGAATGGGTACCATGCAATATGACTGCAAAGGGTCTTCATTTGCTCACCGAACCTCTCCAATCCTATCACTGCTGCGTTTATGCCCCTGTACACACGCTTGATTTTCTTTCGGAGACATAGCAATCCATAGGTTTTAAATTACTTACTAGTCAGGTACATTCTTAGGCGTTTAATATGGGGTGTTGAGTCCATTTCGTTGAGCAAGGAGTAGCTCTTTCTATTCCATATTTGGCTTAAGGAACTTTATCTGTGCTCATTTCAATGTCTGCTTTTTTGCAGCACCCCAACTCACCTTTCCCCTTAAGCAAGCATAAGTTGGTTTTCTAAATTTGAGACCCTGTTCTGTTTTGTAATCCAGTTCCTGTGTAGCCAAGTTTACATTCCGTGTATTAGTGATATCTTATGATGTTTCTTTTTCTGTGTAACTTATTTCAGTTGGAAGCATCATACCTGAATCCACTCATTATGCTGCTACGGGCCTGATGACATAGATGTCATTGCTGAGTGATATTGCATTGTACGTAAGTACCACAACTTCTTTATCCATTTTGCGCTTTCTGCGATATTGAACTTGTACCATAAACGAGGTTCTTGTAAACAGAGCCGTCCCAATCTTTGGGGTGGCTGTGTCTTTTTGATTTTAATTTCCCTAAGCTATAGGACCATAAGTGGAAGTGTCCCAGGCTCTGTTGCTTTGTTTTTTAGATGTTTCAGGAAACAACATACACTTCTCCCGAGTGGCTGTTGGCAATTTACATCCCACCCATCAGCATAACAAGGCTCCCAGTTCTCCATGGCCTGTCCTGCCTTTCTGGATTCTACACATTTTGTAGATGGCCCTTTTGACCGGGGGGATGTGAGACTTCATTGTAGTGCAGATTTCCTTTGCAAGCTTGCTTGGTTGGCCAAAAAGGGCGTATGCGTTTTTTCCTGAATATATTCAGGAAAAAACGCATACGCCCTTTTTGGCCAAGTGCATCATTGTGGACGTTCTGCCTCTTTTCCTATGCTTTAAATGCAATTCCAGTCTACCTCCTGAAATCGGTTTCCTGCAATTCTGCCCCGCTTTCAAGTCCTCTTGGCAGCCTTACTTCAGTATATTTTTGGACGATAGCTGTCATTTATAACTCTGCAGGTTTGTGAATTACAGTGCCCCTGAGCTCCTTTCTTCAAGTCGCTTTCTTGTGAGCTGGCCGCAACACCGCAGGATTGCTTCAGGCCCTATACTTGTTCCGGCACGGCACGCTGAGCCTTTGGTTAATTCCTCTTCCTGGTGGGAAATGAGAGTTAAATTTGCCCGTCCAGACACCTCCAGCTAGTCTCTCATTGGTTCTCCCTATTCCTGTTCATCTTACGCAGAAATTGCAAACAGGGCCAAACAGGAGGTTAAAGGCACTGACTCTCCAAGTCGGGAGAGTGTTAGTAAAGCATCTGGAATGTTGCACCCGAGTACCAGGGGACGAGAATGGAGACATATTTGAACACATCTCCGGAGCACACGTTTGATCATACTCTGAGTTCCACATGCATGGTTTAGCTGAAGGAAGAATCCCTTAAAGCTGGAGAGTTGAGACCCGTGGAATGGGTACCATGCAATATGACTTCAAAGTGTCTTCATTTGCTCACCGAACCTCTCCAATCCTATCACTGCTGCGTTTATGCCCCTGTACACACGCTTGATTCTCTTTCGGAGACATAGCAATCCATAGGTTTTAAGATACTTACTAGTCAGGTACATTCTTAGGCGTTTAATATAGGGTGTTGAGTCCATTTCGTTGAGCAAGGAGTAGCTCTTGTCTATTCCATATTTGGCTTAAGGAACTTTATCTGTGCTCATTTCAATCTCTGGTTTTATGCAGCACCCCAACTCACCTTTCCCCTTAAGCAAGCATAAGTTGGTTTTCTAAATTTGAGACCCTGTTCTGTTTTGTAATCCAGTTCCTGTGTAGCCAAGTTTACATTCTGTGTATTAGTGATATCTTATGATGTTTCTTTTTCTTTGTGACTTATTTCAGTTAGAATCATCATACCTGAATCCACTCATTATGCTGCTACGGGCCTGATGACATAGATTTCATTGCTGAGTGATATTGCATTGTACGTAAGTACCACAACTTCTTTATCCATTTTTCACTTTCTGCGATATTGAACTTGTACCATAAACGAGGTTCTTGTAAACAGAGCCGTCCCAAACTTTGGGGTGGCTGTGTCTTTTTGATTTTAATTTCCCTAAGCTATAGGACCATAAGTGGAAGTGCCCTAGGCTCTGTTGCTTTGTTTTTTAGATGTTTCAGGAAACACCATACACTTCTCCCGAGTGGCTTTTGGCAATTTATATCCCACCCATCAGCATAACAAGGCTGCCAGTTCTCCATGGCCTGTCCTGCCTTTCTGGATTCTACACTTTTTTCAGATGGCCCTTTTGACCGGGGGGAAGTGAGACTTCATTGTAGTGCAGATTTCCTTTGCAAGCTTGCTTGGTTGGCCAAAAAGGGCGTATGCGTTTTTTCCTGAATATATTCAGGAAAAAACGCATACGCCCTTTTTGGCCAAGTGCATCATTGTGGACGTTCTGCCTCTTTTCCTATGCTTTAAATGCAAATCCAGTCTACCTCCTGAAATCGGTTTCCTGCAATACTGCCCCGCTTTCAAGTCCTCTTGGCAGCCTTACTTCAGTATATTTTTGGACGATAGCTGTCATTTATAACTCTGCAGGTTTGTGAATTACAGTGCCCCTGAGCTCCTTTCTTCAACTCGCTTTCTTGTGAGCTGGCCCCAACACCGCAGGATTGCTTCAGGCCCTAATCTGGTTCCGGCACGGCACGCTGACCCTTAGGTTAATTCCTCTTCCTGGTGGGAAATGAGAGTTAAATTTGCCCGTCCAGACACCTCCAGCTAGTCTCTCATTGGTTCTCCCTATTCCTGTTCATCTTCCGCAGAAATTGCAAACTGGGCCAAACAGGAGGTTAAAGGCACTGACTCTCCAAGTCGGGAGAGTGTTAGTAAAGCGTCTGGAATGTTGCACCCGAGTACCAGGGGACGAGAACGGAGACATATTGGAACACGTCTACCGATCACACGTTTGATCATACTCTGGGTTCCACATGCATGTTTTAGCTGAAGGAAGAATCCCTTAAACCTGGAGAGTTGAGACCCGTGGAATGGGTACCATGCAATATGAGTTCAAAGGGTCTTCATTTGCTCACCGAACCTTTCCAATTCTATCACTGCTGCGTTTATGCCCCTGTACACACGCTTGATTTTCTTTCGGAGACATAGCAATCCATAGCTCTTAAGATACTTACTAGTCAGGTACATTCTTAGGCGTTCAATATGGGGTGTTGAGTCCATTTCGTTGAGCTAGGAGTAGCTCTTGTCTATTACATTTTTGGCTTAAGGAACTTTATCTGTGCTCATTTCAATCTCTGGTTTTATGCAGCACCCCAACTCACCTTTCCCCTTAAGCAAGCATAAGTTGGTTTTCTAAATTTGAGACCCTGTTCTGTTTTGTAATCCAGTTCCTGTGTAGCCAAGTTTACATTCCGTGTATTAGTGATAACTTATGATGTTTCTTTTTCTGTGTGACTTATTTCAGTTAGAATCATTATACCTGAATCCACTCATTATGCTGCTATAGGCCTGATGACATAGATGTCATTGCTGAGTGATATTGCATTGTACGTAAGTACCACAACTGCTTTATCCATTTTGCGCTTTCTGTGATATTGAACTTGTACCGTAAACGAGGTTCTTGTAAAAGAGCCGTCCCAAATTTTGGGGTGGCTGTGTCTTTTTGATTTTAATTTCCCTAAGCTATAGGACCATAAGTGGAAGTGCCCTAGGCTCTGTTGTTTTGTTTTTTAGATGTTTCAGGAAACACCATACACTTCACCCGAGTGGCTGTTGGCAATTTATATCCCACCCATCAGCATAACCATGCTCCCAGTTCTCCATGGTCTGTCCTGCCTTTCTGGATTCTACACATTTTGTAGATGGCCCTTTTGACCGGGGGGCAGTGAGACTTCATTGTAGTGCAGATTTCCTTTGCAAGCTTGCTTGGTTGGCCAAAAAGGGCGTATGCGTTTTTTCCTGAATATATTCAGGAAAAAACGCATACGCCCTTTTTGGCCAAGTGCATCATTGTGGACGTTCTGCCTCTTTTCCTATGCTTTAAATGCAATTCCAGTCTACCTCCTGAAATCGGTTTCCTGCAATTCTGCCCCGCTTTCAAGTCCTCTTGGCAGCCTTACTTCAGTATATTTCTGGACGATAGCTGTCATTTATAACTCTGCAGGTTTGTGAATTACAGTGCCCCTGAGCTCCTTTCTTCAACTCGCTTTCTTGTGAGCTGGCCGCAACACCGCAGGATTGCTTCAGGCCCTAGTGTGGTTTTGGCATGGCACGCTGAGCCTTTGGTTAATTCCTCTTCCTGGTGGGAAATGAGAGTTAAATTTCCCCGTCCAGACATCTCCAGCTAGTCTCTCATTGTTTCTCCCTATTCCTGTTCATTTTCCGCAGGTATTGCAAACTGGGCCAAACAGGAGGTTAAAGGCACTGACTCTCCAAGTTGGGAGAGTGTTACTAAAGCGTCTGGAATGTTGCACCCAAGTAGAAAGGGACGAAAACTGAGACACATTTGAACACGTTTCCCGATCACACAGTGGATCATACTCTGGGTTCCACATGCATGTTTTAGCTGAAGCAAGAATCTCTTAAACCTGGAGAGTTGAGACCCATGGAATGTGTACCATGCAGTATGACTTCAAAGGGTCTGCATTTGCTCACCGAACCTCACCAATCCTATCACTGCTGCGCTTATGCCGCTGTACACACGGTTGATTCTCTTTCAGAGACATATAAATCCATAGGTTTTAAGATTCTTCCTAGTCAGGTATATTCTTAGGCGTTTAATATGGCGTGTTGAGTCCACTTCGTTGAGCAAGGAGTAGCTCTTGTCTATTACATATTTGGCTTATGGAACGGTATCTGTGCTAAGTTCAATCTCTGGTTTTATGCAGCACCCCAACTCACCTTTCCCCTTAAGCAAGCATAAGTTGGTTTTCAACATTTGAGACCCTGTTCTGTTTTGTAATTCAGTTCCTGTGTAGCCTAGTTTACATTCCGTGTAGTAGTGATATCTTATGATGTTTCTTTTTCTGTGTGACTTATTTCACTTAGAATCATCGTACCTGAATCCACTCATTATGCTGCTACGGGCCTGATGACATAGATTTCATTGCTGAGTGATATTGCATTGTACGTAAGTACCACAACATCTTTATCCATTTTTCGCTTTCTGCGACATTGAACTTGTACCGTAAATGAGGTTCTTGTAAACAGAGCCGTCCCAAACTTTCGGGTGGCTGTGTCTTTTTGATTTTAATTTCCCTACCTTATAGGACTATAAGAGGAAGTGCCCTAGGCTCTGTTGCTTTGTTTTTTGGATGTTTCAGGAAACACCATACACTTCTCCCGAGGGGCTGTTGGCAATTTTCATCCCGCCCATCAGCATAACAAGGCTCCCAGTTCTCCATGGCCTGTCCTGCCTTTCTGGATTTTACACTTTTTTCAGATGGCCCTTTTGACCGGGGGGAAGTGAGACTTCATTGTAGTGCAGATTTCCTTTGCAAGCTTGCTTGGTTGGCCAAAAAGGGCGTATGCGTTTTTTCCTGAATATATTCAGGAAAAAACGCATACGCACTTTTTGGCCAAGTGCATCATTGTGGACGTTCTGCCTCTTTTCCTATGCTTTAAATGCAAATCCAGTCTACCTCCTGAAATCGGTTTCCTGCAATACTGCCCCGCTTTCAAGTCCTCTTGGCAGCCTTACTTCAGTATATTTTTGGACGATAGCTGTCATTTATAACTCTGCAGGTTTGTGAATTACAGTGCCCCTGAGCTCCTTTCTTCAACTCGCTTTCTTGTGAGCTGGCCCCAACACCGCAGGATTGCTTCAGGCCCTAATCTGGTTCCGGCACGGCACGCTGACCCTTAGGTTAATTCCTCTTCCTGGTGGGAAATGAGAGTTAAATTTGCCCGTCCAGACACCTCCAGCTAGTCTCTCATTGGTTCTCCCTATTCCTGTTCATCTTCCGCAGAAATTGCAAACTGGGCCAAACAGGAGGTTAAAGGCACTGACTCTCCAAGTCGGGAGAGTGTTAGTAAAGCGTCTGGAATGTTGCACCCGAGTACCAGGGGACGAGAACGGAGACATATTGGAACACGTCTACCGATCACACGTTTGATCATACTCTGGGTTCCACATGCATGTTTTAGCTGAAGGAAGAATCCCTTAAACCTGGAGAGTTGAGACCCGTGGAATGGGTACCATGCAATATGAGTTCAAAGGGTCTTCATTTGCTCACCGAACCTTTCCAATTCTATCACTGCTGCGTTTATGCCCCTGTACACACGCTTGATTTTCTTTCGGAGACATAGCAATCCATAGCTCTTAAGATACTTACTAGTCAGGTACATTCTTAGGCGTTCAATATGGGGTGTTGAGTCCATTTCGTTGAGCTAGGAGTAGCTCTTGTCTATTACATTTTTGGCTTAAGGAACTTTATCTGTGCTCATTTCAATCTCTGGTTTTATGCAGCACCCCAACTCACCTTTCCCCTTAAGCAAGCATAAGTTGGTTTTCTAAATTTGAGACCCTGTTCTGTTTTGTAATCCAGTTCCTGTGTAGCCAAGTTTACATTCCGTGTATTAGTGATAACTTATGATGTTTCTTTTTCTGTGTGACTTATTTCAGTTAGAATCATTATACCTGAATCCACTCATTATGCTGCTATAGGCCTGATGACATAGATGTCATTGCTGAGTGATATTGCATTGTACGTAAGTACCACAACTTCTTTATCCATTTTGCGCTTTCTGTGATATTGAACTTGTACCGTAAACGAGGTTCTTGTAAAAGAGCCGTCCCAAATTTTGGGGTGGCTGTGTCTTTTTGATTTTAATTTCCCTAAGCTATAGGACCATAAGTGGAAGTGCCCTAGGCTCTGTTGTTTTGTTTTTTAGATGTTTCAGGAAACACCATACACTTCACCCGAGTGGCTGTTGGCAATTTATATCCCACCCATCAGCATAACCATGCTCCCAGTTCTCCATGGTCTGTCCTGCCTTTCTGGATTCTACACATTTTGTAGATGGCCCTTTTGACCGGGGGGCAGTGAGACTTCATTGTAGTGCAGATTTCCTTTGCAAGCTTGCTTGGTTGGCCAAAAAGGGCGTATGCGTTTTTTCCTGAATATATTCAGGAAAAAACGCATACGCCCTTTTTGGCCAAGTGCATCATTGTGGACGTTCTGCCTCTTTTCCTATGCTTTAAATGCAATTCCAGTCTACCTCCTGAAATCGGTTTCCTGCAATTCTGCCCCGCTTTCAAGTCCTCTTGGCAGCCTTACTTCAGTATATTTCTGGACGATAGCTGTCATTTATAACTCTGCAGGTTTGTGAATTACAGTGCCCCTGAGCTCCTTTCTTCAACTCGCTTTCTTGTGAGCTGGCCGCAACACCGCAGGATTGCTTCAGGCCCTAGTGTGGTTTTGGCATGGCACGCTGAGCCTTTGGTTAATTCCTCTTCCTGGTGGGAAATGAGAGTTAAATTTCCCCGTCCAGACATCTCCAGCTAGTCTCTCATTGTTTCTCCCTATTCCTGTTCATTTTCCGCAGGTATTGCAAACTGGGCCAAACAGGAGGTTAAAGGCACTGACTCTCCAAGTTGGGAGAGTGTTACTAAAGCGTCTGGAATGTTGCACCCAAGTAGAAAGGGACGAAAACTGAGACACATTTGAACACGTTTCCCGATCACACAGTGGATCATACTCTGGGTTCCACATGCATGTTTTAGCTGAAGCAAGAATCTCTTAAACCTGGAGAGTTGAGACCCATGGAATGTGTACCATGCAGTATGACTTCAAAGGGTCTGCATTTGCTCACCGAACCTCACCAATCCTATCACTGCTGCGCTTATGCCGCTGTACACACGGTTGATTCTCTTTCAGAGACATATAAATCCATAGGTTTTAAGATTCTTCCTAGTCAGGTATATTCTTAGGCGTTTAATATGGCGTGTTGAGTCCACTTCGTTGAGCAAGGAGTAGCTCTTGTCTATTACATATTTGGCTTATGGAACGGTATCTGTGCTAAGTTCAATCTCTGGTTTTATGCAGCACCCCAACTCACCTTTCCCCTTAAGCAAGCATAAGTTGGTTTTCAACATTTGAGACCCTGTTCTGTTTTGTAATTCAGTTCCTGTGTAGCCTAGTTTACATTCCGTGTAGTAGTGATATCTTATGATGTTTCTTTTTCTGTGTGACTTATTTCACTTAGAATCATCGTACCTGAATCCACTCATTATGCTGCTACGGGCCTGATGACATAGATTTCATTGCTGAGTGATATTGCATTGTACGTAAGTACCACAACATCTTTATCCATTTTTCGCTTTCTGCGACATTGAACTTGTACCGTAAATGAGGTTCTTGTAAACAGAGCCGTCCCAAACTTTCGGGTGGCTGTGTCTTTTTGATTTTAATTTCCCTACCTTATAGGACTATAAGAGGAAGTGCCCTAGGCTCTGTTGCTTTGTTTTTTGGATGTTTCAGGAAACACCATACACTTCTCCCGAGGGGCTGTTGGCAATTTTCATCCCGCCCATCAGCATAACAAGGCTCCCAGTTCTCCATGGCCTGTCCTGCCTTTCTGGATTTTACACTTTTTTCAGATGGCCCTTTTGACCGGGGGGCAGTGAGACTTCATTGTAGTGCAGATTTTTTTGCAAGCTTGCTTGGTTGGCCTAAAAGGGCGTATGCGTTTTTTCCTTAATATATTCAGGAAAAAACGCATACGCCCTTTTTGGCCAAGTGCATCATTGTGTATGTTCTGCCTCTTTTCCTATGCTTTACATGCAATTCCAGTCTACCTCCTGAAATTGGTTTCCTGCAATTCTGCCCCGCTTTCAAGTGCTCTTGGCAGCCATAATTCAATATATTTTTGGACGATAGCTGTCATTTTTAAGTCTGCAGGTTTGTGAATTACAGTGCCCCTGAGCTCCTTTCTTCAACTCGCTTTCTTCTGGGATGGCCGCAACACCGCAGGATTGCTTCAGGCCCTAATCTGGTTCCGGCACGGCACGCTGAGCCTTTGGTTAATTCCTCTTCCTGGTGGGAAATGTAAGATAAATTTGCCCGTCCAGACACCTCCAGCTAGTCTCTCATTGGTTCTCCCTATTCCTGTTCATTTTCCGCAGAAATTGCAAACTGGGCCAAACAGGAGGTTAAAGGCACTGACTCTCCAAGTCGGGAGAGAGTTAGTAAAGCGTCTGGAATGTTGCACCCGAGTACCAGGGGACGAGAACTGAGACATATTGGAACACGTCTCCCGACCACACGGTTGATCATACTCTGGGTTCCACATGCATGTTTTAGCTGAAGGAAGAATCCCTTAAACCTGGAGATTTGAGACCCATGGAATGGGTACCATGCAATATGACTGCAAAGGGTCTTCATTTGCTCACCGAACCTCTCCAATCCTATCACTGCTGCGTTTATGCCCCTGTACACACGCTTGATTTTCTTTCGGAGACATAGCAATCCATAGGTTTTAAATTACTTACTAGTCAGGTACATTCTTAGGCGTTTAATATGGGGTGTTGAGTCCATTTCGTTGAGCAAGGAGTAGCTCTTTCTATTCCATATTTGGCTTAAGGAACTTTATCTGTGCTCATTTCAATGTCTGCTTTTTTGCAGCACCCCAACTCACCTTTCCCCTTAAGCAAGCATAAGTTGGTTTTCTAAATTTGAGACCCTGTTCTGTTTTGTAATCCAGTTCTTGTGTAGCCAAGTTTACATTCCGTGTATTAGTGATATCTTATGATGTTTCTTTTTCTGTGTAACTTATTTCAGTTGGAAGCATCATACCTGAATCCACTCATTATGCTGCTACGGGCCTGATGACATAGATGTCATTGCTGAGTGATATTGCATTGTACGTAAGTACCACAACTTCTTTATCCATTTTGCGCTTTCTGCGATATTGAACTTGTACCATAAACGAGGTTCTTGTAAACAGAGCCGTCCCAATCTTTGGGGTGGCTGTGTCTTTTTGATTTTAATTTCCCTAAGCTATAGGACCATAAGTGGAAGTGTCCCAGGCTCTGTTGCTTTGTTTTTTAGATGTTTCAGGAAACAACATACACTTCTCCCGAGTGGCTGTTGGCAATTTACATCCCACTCATCAGCATAACAAGGCTCCCAGTTCTCCATGGCCTGTCCTGCCTTTCTGGATTCTACACATTTTGTAGATGGCCCTTTTGACCGGGGGGATGTGAGACTTCATTGTAGTGCAGATTTCCTTTGCAAGCTTGCTTGGTTGGCCAAAAAGGGCGTATGCGTTTTTTCCTGAATATATTCAGGAAAAAACGCATACGCCCTTTTTGGCCAAGTGCATCATTGTGGACGTTCTGCCTCTTTTCCTATGCTTTAAATGCAATTCCAGTCTACCTCCTGAAATCGGTTTCCTGCAATTCTGCCCCGCTTTCAAGTCCTCTTGGCAGCCTTACTTCAGTATATTTTTGGACGATAGCTGTTATTTATAACTCTGCAGGTTTGTGAATTACAGTGCCCCTGAGCTCCTTTCTTCAAGTCGCTTTCTTGTGAGCTGGCCGCAACACCGCAGGATTGCTTCAGGCCCTATACTTGTTCCGGCACGGCACGCTGAGCCTTTGGTTAATTCCTCTTCCTGGTGGGAAATGAGAGTTAAATTTGCCCGTCCAGACACCTCCAGCTAGTCTCTCATTGGTTCTCCCTATTCCTGTTCATCTTACGCAGAAATTGCAAACAGGGCCAAACAGGAGGTTAAAGGCACTGACTCTCCAAGTCGGGAGAGTGTTAGTAAAGCATCTGGAATGTTGCACCCGAGTACCAGGGGACGAGAATGGAGACATATTTGAACACATCTCCGGAGCACACGTTTGATCATACTCTGAGTTCCACATGCATGGTTTAGCTGAAGGAAGAATCCCTTAAAGCTGGAGAGTTGAGACCCGTGGAATGGGTACCATGCAATATGACTTCAAAGTGTCTTCATTTGCTCACCGAACCTCTCCAATCCTATCACTGCTGCGTTTATGCCCCTGTACACACGCTTGATTCTCTTTCGGAGACATAGCAATCCATAGGTTTTAAGATACTTACTAGTCAGGTACATTCTTAGGCGTTTAATATAGGGTGTTGAGTCCATTTCGTTGAGCAAGGAGTAGCTCTTGTCTATTCCATATTTGGCTTAAGGAACTTTATCTGTGCTCATTTCAATCTCTGGTTTTATGCAGCACCCCAACTCACCTTTCCCCTTAAGCAAGCATAAGTTGGTTTTCTAAATTTGAGACCCTGTTCTGTTTTGTAATCCAGTTCCTGTGTAGCCAAGTTTACATTCTGTGTATTAGTGATATCTTATGATGTTTCTTTTTCTTTGTGACTTATTTCAGTTAGAATCATCATACCTGAATCCACTCATTATGCTGCTACGGGCCTGATGACATAGATTTCATTGCTGAGTGATATTGCATTGTACATAAGTACCACAACTTCTTTATCCATTTTTCACTTTCTGCGATATTGAACTTGTACCATAAACGAGGTTCTTGTAAACAGAGCCGTCCCAAACTTTGGGGTGGCTGTGTCTTTTTGATTTTAATTTCCCTAAGCTATAGGACCATAAGTGGAAGTGCCCTAGGCTCTGTTGCTTTGTTTTTTAGATGTTTCAGGAAACACCATACACTTCTCCCGAGTGGCTTTTGGCAATTTATATCCCACCCATCAGCATAACAAGGCTGCCAGTTCTCCATGGCCTGTCCTGCCTTTCTGGATTCTACACTTTTTTCAGATGGCCCTTTTGACCGGGGGGAAGTGAGACTTCATTGTAGTGCAGATTTCCTTTGCAAGCTTGCTTGGTTGGCCAAAAAGGGCGTATGCGTTTTTTCCTGAATATATTCAGGAAAAAACGCATACGCACTTTTTGGCCAAGTGCATCATTGTGGACGTTCTGCCTCTTTTCCTATGCTTTAAATGCAAATCCAGTCTACCTCCTGAAATCGGTTTCCTGCAATACTGCCCCGCTTTCAAGTCCTCTTGGCAGCCTTACTTCAGTATATTTTTGGACGATAGCTGTCATTTATAACTCTGCAGGTTTGTGAATTACAGTGCCCCTGAGCTCCTTTCTTCAACTCGCTTTCTTGTGAGCTGGCCCCAACACCGCAGGATTGCTTCAGGCCCTAATCTGGTTCCGGCACGGCACGCTGACCCTTAGGTTAATTCCTCTTCCTGGTGGGAAATGAGAGTTAAATTTGCCCGTCCAGACACCTCCAGCTAGTCTCTCATTGGTTCTCCCTATTCCTGTTCATCTTCCGCAGAAATTGCAAACTGGGCCAAACAGGAGGTTAAAGGCACTGACTCTCCAAGTCGGGAGAGTGTTAGTAAAGCGTCTGGAATGTTGCACCCGAGTACCAGGGGATGAGAACGGAGACATATTGGAACACGTCTACCGATCACACGTTTGATCATACTCTGGGTTCCACATGCATGTTTTAGCTGAAGGAAGAATCCCTTAAACCTGGAGAGTTGAGACCCGTGGAATGGGTACCATGCAATATGAGTTCAAAGGGTCTTCATTTGCTCACCGAACCTTTCCAATTCTATCACTGCTGCGTTTATGCCCCTGTACACACGCTTGATTTTCTTTCGGAGACATAGCAATCCATAGCTCTTAAGATACTTACTAGTCAGGTACATTCTTAGGCGTTCAATATGGGGTGTTGAGTCCATTTCGTTGAGCTAGGAGTAGCTCTTGTCTATTACATTTTTGGCTTAAGGAACTTTATCTGTGCTCATTTCAATCTCTGGTTTTATGCAGCACCCCAACTCACCTTTCCCCTTAAGCAAGCATAAGTTGGTTTTCTAAATTTGAGACCCTGTTCTGTTTTGTAATCCAGTTCCTGTGTAGCCAAGTTTACATTCCGTGTATTAGTGATAACTTATGATGTTTCTTTTTCTGTGTGACTTATTTCAGTTAGAATCATTATACCTGAATCCACTCATTATGCTGCTATAGGCCTGTTGACATAGATGTCATTGCTGAGTGATATTGCATTGTACGTAAGTACCACAACTTCTTTATCCATTTTGCGCTTTCTGTGATATTGAACTTGTACCGTAAACGAGGTTCTTGTAAAAGAGCCGTCCCAAATTTTGGGGTGGCTGTTTCTTTTTGATTTTAATTTCCCTAAGCTATAGGACCATAAGTGGAAGTGCCCTAGGCTCTGTTGTTTTGTTTTTTAGATGTTTCAGGAAACACCATACACTTCACCCGAGTGGCTGTTGGCAATTTATATCCCACCCATCAGCATAACCATGCTCCCAGTTCTCCATGGTCTGTCCTGCCTTTCTGGATTCTACACATTTTGTAGATGGCCCTTTTGACCGGGGGGCAGTGAGACTTCATTGTAGTGCAGATTTCCTTTGCAAGCTTGCTTGGTTGGCCAAAAAGGGCGTATGCGTTTTTTCCTGAATATATTCAGGAAAAAACGCATACGCCCTTTTTGGCCAAGTGCATCATTGTGGACGTTCTGCCTCTTTTCCTATGCTTTAAATGCAATTCCAGTCTACCTCCTGAAATCGGTTTCCTGCAATTCTGCCCCGCTTTCAAGTCCTCTTGGCAGCCTTACTTCAGTATATTTCTGGACGATAGCTGTCATTTATAACTCTGCAGGTTTGTGAATTACAGTGCCCCTGAGCTCCTTTCTTCAACTCGCTTTCTTGTGAGCTGGCCGCAACACCGCAGGATTGCTTCAGGCCCTAGTGTGGTTTTGGCATGGCACGCTGAGCCTTTGGTTAATTCCTCTTCCTGGTGGGAAATGAGAGTTAAATTTCCCCGTCCAGACATCTCCAGCTAGTCTCTCATTGTTTCTCCCTATTCCTGTTCATTTTCCGCAGGTATTGCAAACTGGGCCAAACAGGAGGTTAAAGGCACTGACTCTCCAAGTTGGGAGAGTGTTACTAAAGCGTCTGGAATGTTGCACCCAAGTAGAAAGGGACGAAAACTGAGACACATTTGAACACGTTTCCCGATCACACAGTGGATCATACTCTGGGTTCCACATGCATGTTTTAGCTGAAGCAAGAATCTCTTAAACCTGGAGAGTTGAGACCCATGGAATGTGTACCATGCAGTATGACTTCAAAGGGTCTGCATTTGCTCACCGAACCTCACCAATCCTATCACTGCTGCGCTTATGCCGCTGTACACACGGTTGATTCTCTTTCAGAGACATATAAATCCATAGGTTTTAAGATTCTTCCTAGTCAGGTATATTCTTAGGCGTTTAATATGGCGTGTTGAGTCCACTTCGTTGAGCAAGGAGTAGCTCTTGTCTATTACATATTTGGCTTATGGAACGGTATCTGTGCTAAGTTCAATCTCTGGTTTTATGCAGCACCCCAACTCACCTTTCCCCTTAAGCAAGCATAAGTTGGTTTTCAACATTTGAGACCCTGTTCTGTTTTGTAATTCAGTTCCTGTGTAGCCTAGTTTACATTCCGTGTAGTAGTGATATCTTATGATGTTTCTTTTTCTGTGTGACTTATTTCACTTAGAATCATCGTACCTGAATCCACTCATTATGCTGCTACGGGCCTGATGACATAGATTTCATTGCTGAGTGATATTGCATTGTACGTAAGTACCACAACATCTTTATCCATTTTTCGCTTTCTGCGACATTGAACTTGTACCATAAATGAGGTTCTTGTAAACAGAGCCGTCCCAAACTTTCGGGTGGCTGTGTCTTTTTGATTTTAATTTCCCTACCTTATAGGACTATAAGAGGAAGTGCCCTAGGCTCTGTTGCTTTGTTTTTTGGATGTTTCAGGAAACACCATACACTTCTCCCGAGTGGCTTTTGGCAATTTATATCCCACCCATCAGCATAACAAGGCTGCCAGTTCTCCATGGCCTGTCCTGCCTTTCTGGATTCTACACTTTTTTCAGATGGCCCTTTTGACCGGGGGGAAGTGAGACTTCATTGTAGTGCAGATTTCCTTTGCAAGCTTGCTTGGTTGGCCAAAAAGGGCGTATGCGTTTTTTCCTGAATATATTCAGGAAAAAACGCATACGCACTTTTTGGCCAAGTGCATCATTGTGGACGTTCTGCCTCTTTTCCTATGCTTTAAATGCAAATCCAGTCTACCTCCTGAAATCGGTTTCCTGCAATACTGCCCCGCTTTCAAGTCCTCTTGGCAGCCTTACTTCAGTATATTTTTGGACGATAGCTGTCATTTATAACTCTGCAGGTTTGTGAATTACAGTGCCCCTGAGCTCCTTTCTTCAACTCGCTTTCTTGTGAGCTGGCCCCAACACCGCAGGATTGCTTCAGGCCCTAATCTGGTTCCGGCACGGCACGCTGACCCTTAGGTTAATTCCTCTTCCTGGTGGGAAATGAGAGTTAAATTTGCCCGTCCAGACACCTCCAGCTAGTCTCTCATTGGTTCTCCCTATTCCTGTTCATCTTACGCAGAAATTGCAAACAGGGCCAAACAGGAGGTTAAAGGCACTGACTCTCCAAGTCGGGAGAGTGTTAGTAAAGCATCTGGAATGTTGCACCCGAGTACCAGGGGACGAGAATGGAGACATATTTGAACACATCTCCGGAGCACACGTTTGATCATACTCTGAGTTCCACATGCATGGTTTAGCTGAAGGAAGAATCCCTTAAAGCTGGAGAGTTGAGACCCGTGGAATGGGTACCATGCAATATGACTTCAAAGTGTCTTCATTTGCTCACCGAACCTCTCCAATCCTATCACTGCTGCGTTTATGCCCCTGTACACACGCTTGATTCTCTTTCGGAGACATAGCAATCCATAGGTTTTAAGATACTTACTAGTCAGGTACATTCTTAGGCGTTTAATATAGGGTGTTGAGTCCATTTCGTTGAGCAAGGAGTAGCTCTTGTCTATTCCATATTTGGCTTAAGGAACTTTATCTGTGCTCATTTCAATCTCTGGTTTTATGCAGCACCCCAACTCACCTTTCCCCTTAAGCAAGCATAAGTTGGTTTTCTAAATTTGAGACCCTGTTCTGTTTTGTAATCCAGTTCCTGTGTAGCCAAGTTTACATTCTGTGTATTAGTGATATCTTATGATGTTTCTTTTTCTTTGTGACTTATTTCAGTTAGAATCATCATACCTGAATCCACTCATTATGCTGCTACGGGCCTGATGACATAGATTTCATTGCTGAGTGATATTGCATTGTACGTAAGTACCACAACTTCTTTATCCATTTTTCACTTTCTGCAATATTGAACTTGTACCATAAACGAGGTTCTTGTAAACAGAGCCGTCCCAAACTTTGGGGTGGCTGTGTCTTTTTGATTTTAATTTCCCTAAGCTATAGGACCATAAGTGGAAGTGCCCTAGGCTCTGTTGCTTTGTTTTTTAGATGTTTCAGGAAACACCATACACTTCTCCCGAGTGGCTTTTGGCAATTTATATCCCACCCATCAGCATAACAAGGCTGCCAGTTCTCCATGGCCTGTCCTGCCTTTCTGGATTCTACACTTTTTTCAGATGGCCCTTTTGACCGGGGGGAAGTGAGACTTCATTGTAGTGCAGATTTCCTTTGCAAGCTTGCTTGGTTGGCCAAAAAGGGCGTATGCGTCTTTTCCTGAATATATTCAGGAAAAAACGCATACGCACTTTTTGGCCAAGTGCATCATTGTGGACGTTCTGCCTCTTTTCCTATGCTTTAAATGCAAATCCAGTCTACCTCCTGAAATCGGTTTCCTGCAATACTGCCCCGCTTTCAAGTCCTCTTGGCAGCCTTACTTCAGTATATTTTTGGACGATAGCTGTCATTTATAACTCTGCAGGTTTGTGAATTACAGTGCCCCTGAGCTCCTTTCTTCAACTCGCTTTCTTGTGAGCTGGCCCCAACACCGCAGGATTGCTTCAGGCCCTAATCTGGTTCCGGCACGGCACGCTGACCCTTAGGTTAATTCCTCTTCCTGGTGGGAAATGAGAGTTAAATTTGCCCGTCCAGACACCTCCAGCTAGTCTCTCATTGGTTCTCCCTATTCCTGTTCATCTTACGCAGAAATTGCAAACAGGGCCAAACAGGAGGTTAAAGGCACTGACTCTCCAAGTCGGGAGAGTGTTAGTAAAGCATCTGGAATGTTGCACCCGAGTACCAGGGGACGAGAATGGAGACATATTTGAACACATCTCCGGAGCACACGTTTGATCATACTCTGAGTTCCACATGCATGGTTTAGCTGAAGGAAGAATCCCTTAAAGCTGGAGAGTTGAGACCCGTGGAATGGGTACCATGCAATATGACTTCAAAGTGTCTTCATTTGCTCACCGAACCTCTCCAATCCTATCACTGCTGCGTTTATGCCCCTGTACACACGCTTGATTCTCTTTCGGAGACATAGCAATCCATAGGTTTTAAGATACTTACTAGTCAGGTACATTCTTAGGCGTTTAATATAGGGTGTTGAGTCCATTTCGTTGAGCAAGGAGTAGCTCTTGTCTATTCCATATTTGGCTTAAGGAACTTTATCTGTGCTCATTTCAATCTCTGGTTTTATGCAGCACCCCAACTCACCTTTCCCCTTAAGCAAGCATAAGTTGGTTTTCTAAATTTGAGACCCTGTTCTGTTTTGTAATCCAGTTCCTGTGTAGCCAAGTTTACATTCTGTGTATTAGTGATATCTTATGATGTTTCTTTTTCTTTGTGACTTATTTCAGTTAGAATCATCATACCTGAATCCACTCATTATGCTGCTACGGGCCTGATGACATAGATTTCATTGCTGAGTGATATTGCATTGTACGTAAGTACCACAACTTCTTTATCCATTTTTCACTTTCTGCAATATTGAACTTGTACCATAAACGAGGTTCTTGTAAACAGAGCCGTCCCAAACTTTGGGGTGGCTGTGTCTTTTTGATTTTAATTTCCCTAAGCTATAGGACCATAAGTGGAAGTGCCCTAGGCTCTGTTGCTTTGTTTTTTAGATGTTTCAGGAAACACCATACACTTCTCCCGAGTGGCTTTTGGCAATTTATATCCCACCCATCAGCATAACAAGGCTGCCAGTTCTCCATGGCCTGTCCTGCCTTTCTGGATTCTACACTTTTTTCAGATGGCCCTTTTGACCGGGGGGAAGTGAGACTTCATTGTAGTGCAGATTTCCTTTGCAAGCTTGCTTGGTTGGCCAAAAAGGGCGTATGCGTTTTTTCCTGAATATATTCAGGAAAAAACGCATACGCACTTTTTGGCCAAGTGCATCATTGTCGACGTTCTGCCTCTTTTCCTATGCTTTAAATGCAAATCCAGTCTACCTCCTGAAATCGGTTTCCTGCAATACTGTCCCGCTTTCAAGTCCTCTTGGCAGCCTTACTTCAGTATATTTTTGGACGATAGCTGTCATTTATAACTCTGCAGTTTTGTGAATTACAGTGCCCCTGAGCTCCTTTCTTCAACTCGCTTTCTTGTGAGCTGGCCCCAACACCGCAGGATTGCTTCAGGCCCTAATCTGGTTCCGGCACGGCACGCTGACCCTTAGGTTAATTCCTCTTCCTGGTGGGAAATGAGAGTTAAATTTGCCCGTCCAGACACCTCCAGCTAGTCTCTCATTGGTTCTCCCTATTCCTGTTCATCTTCCGCAGAAATTGCAAACTGGGCCAAACAGGAGGTTAAAGGCACTGACTCTCCAAGTCGGGAGAGTGTTAGTAAAGCGTCTGGAATGTTGCACCCGAGTACCAGGGGACGAGAACGGAGACATATTGGAACACGTCTCCCGAGCACACGTTTGATCATACTCTGGGTTTCACATGCATGTTTTAGCTGAAGGAAGAATCCCTTAAACCTGGAGAGTTGAGACCCGTGGAATGGGTACCATGCAATATGAGTTCAAAGGGTCTTCATTTGCTCACCGAACCTTTCCAATCCTATCACTGCTGCGTTTATGCCCCTGTACACACGCTTGATTTTCTTTCGGAGACATAGCAATCCATAGCTCTTAAGATACTTACTAGTCAGGTACATTCTTAGGCGTTCAATATGGGGTGTTGAGTCCATTTCGTTGAGCTAGGAGTAGCTCTTGTCTATTACATTTTTGGCTTAAGGAACTTTATCTGTGCTCATTTCAATCTCTGGTTTTATGCAGCACCCCAACTCACCTTTCCCCTTAAGCAAGCATAAGTTGGTTTTCTAAATTTGAGACCCTGTTCTGTTTTGTAATCCAGTTCCTGTGTAGCCACGTTTACATTCCGTGTATTAGTGATAACTTATGATGTTTCTTTTTCTGTGTGACTTATTTCAGTTAGAATCATTATACCTGAATCCACTCATTATGCTGCTATAGGCCTGATGACATAGATGTCATTGCTGAGTGATATTGCATTGTACGTAAGTACCACAACTTCTTTATCCATTTTGCGCTTTCTGTGATATTGAACTTGTACCGTAAACGAGGTTCTTGTAAAAGAGCCGTCCCAAATTTTGGGGTGGCTGTGTCTTTTTGATTTTAATTTCCCTAAGCTATAGGACCATAAGTGGAAGTGCCCTAGGCTCTGTTGTTTTGTTTTTTAGATGTTTCAGGAAACACCATACACTTCTCCCGAGTGGCTGTTGGCAATTTATATCCCACCCATCAGCATAACCATGCTCCCAGTTCTCCATGGTCTGTCCTGCCTTTCTGGATTCTACACATTTTGTAGATGGCCCTTTTGACCGGGGGGCAGTGAGACTTCATTGTAGTGCAGATTTCCTTTGCAAGCTTGCTTGGTTGGCCAAAAAGGGCGTATGCGTTTTTTCCTGAATATATTCAGGAAAAAACGCATACGCCCTTTTTGGCCAAGTGCATCATTGTGGACGTTCTGCCTCTTTTCCTATGCTTTAAATGCAATTCCAGTCTACCTCCTGAAATCGGTTTCCTGCAATTCTGCCCCGCTTTCAAGTCCTCTTGGCAGCCTTACTTCAGTATATTTCTGGACGATAGCTGTCATTTATAACTCTGCAGGTTTGTGAATTACAGTGCCCCTGAGCTCCTTTCTTCAACTCGCTTTCTTGTGAGCTGGCCGCAACACCGCAGGATTGCTTCAGGCCCTAGTGTGGTTTTGGCATGGCACGCTGAGCCTTTGGTTAATTCCTCTTCCTGGTGGGAAATGAGAGTTAAATTTCCCCGTCCAGACATCTCCAGCTAGTCTCTCATTGTTTCTCCCTATTCCTGTTCATTTTCCGCAGGTATTGCAAACTGGGCCAAACAGGAGGTTAAAGGCACTGACTCTCCAAGTTGGGAGAGTGTTACTAAAGCGTCTGGAATGTTGCACCCAAGTAGAAAGGGACGAAAACTGAGACACATTTGAACACGTTTCCCGATCACACAGTGGATCATACTCTGGGTTCCACATGCATGTTTTAGCTGAAGCAAGAATCTCTTAAACCTGGAGAGTTGAGACCCATGGAATGTGTACCATGCAGTATGACTTCAAAGGGTCTGCATTTGCTCACCGAACCTCACCAATCCTATCACTGCTGCGCTTATGCCGCTGTACACACGGTTGATTCTCTTTCAGAGACATATAAATCCATAGGTTTTAAGATTCTTCCTAGTCAGGTATATTCTTAGGCGTTTAATATGGCGTGTTGAGTCCACTTCGTTGAGCAAGGAGTAGTTCTTGTCTATTACATATTTGGCTTATGGAACGGTATCTGTGCTAAGTTCAATCTCTGGTTTTATGCAGCACCCCAACTCACCTTTCCCCTTAAGCAAGCATAAGTTGGTTTTCAACATTTGAGACCCTGTTCTGTTTTGTAATTCAGTTCCTGTGTAGCCTAGTTTACATTCCGTGTAGTAGTGATATCTTATGATGTTTCTTTTTCTGTGTGACTTATTTCACTTAGAATCATCGTACCTGAATCCACTCATTATGCTGCTACGGGCCTGATGACATAGATTTCATTGCTGAGTGATATTGCATTGTACGTAAGTACCACAACATCTTTATCCATTTTTCGCTTTCTGCGACATTGAACTTGTACCGTAAATGAGGTTCTTGTAAACAGAGCCGTCCCAAACTTTCGGGTGGCTGTGTCTTTTTGATTTTAATTTCCCTACCTTATAGGACTATAAGAGGAAGTGCCCTAGGCTCTGTTGCTTTGTTTTTTGGATGTTTCAGGAAACACCATACACTTCTCCCGAGGGGCTGTTGGCAATTTTCATCCCGCCCATCAGCATAACAAGGCTCCCAGTTCTCCATGGCCTGTCCTGCCTTTCTGGATTTTACACTTTTTTCAGATGGCCCTTTTGACCGGGGGGCAGTGAGACTTCATTGTAGTGCAGATTTTTTTGCAAGCTTGCTTGGTTGGCCTAAAAGTGCGTATGCGTTTTTTCCTTAATATATTCAGGAAAAAACGCATACGCCCTTTTTGGCCAAGTGCATCATTGTGTATGTTCTGCCTCTTTTCCTATGCTTTACATGCAATTCCAGTCTACCTCCTGAAATTGGTTTCCTGCAATTCTGCCCCGCTTTCAAGTGCTCTTGGCAGCCATAATTCAATATATTTTTGGACGATAGCTGTCATTTATAACTCTGCAGGTTTGTGAATTACAGTGCCCCTGAGCTCCTTTCTTCAACTCGCTTTCTTCTGGGATGGCCGCAACACCGCAGGATTGCTTCAGGCCCTAATCTGGTTCCGGCACGGCACGCTGAGCCTTTGGTTAATTCCTCTTCCTGGTGGGAAATGTGAGATAAATTTGCCCGTCCAGACACCTCCAGCTAGTCTCTCATTGGTTCTCCCTATTCCTGTTCATTTTCCGCAGAAATTGCAAACTGGGCCAAACAGGAGGTTAAAGGCACTGACTCTCCAAGTCGGGAGAGAGTTAGTAAAGCGTCTGGAATGTTGCACCCGAGTACCAGGGGACGAGAACTGAGACATATTGGAACACATCTCCCGACCACACGGTTGATCATACTCTGGGTTCCACATGCATGTTTTAGCTGAAGGAAGAATCCCTTAAACCTGGAGATTTGAGACCCATGGAATGGGTACCATGCAATATGACTGTAAAGGGTCTTCATTTGCTCACCGAACCTCTCCAATCCTATCACTGCTGCGTTTATGCCCCTGTACACACGCTTGATTCTCTTTCGGAGACATAGCAATCCATAGGTTTTAAATTACTTACTAGTCAGGTACATTCTTAGGCGTTTAATATGGGGTGTTGAGTCCATTTCGTTGAGCAAGGAGTAGCTCTTTCTATTCCATATTTGGCTTAAGGAACTTTATCTGTGCTCATTTCAATCTCTGGTTTTATGCAGCACCCCAACTCACCTTTCCCCTTAAGCAAGCATAAGTTGGTTTTCTAAATTTGAGACCCTGTTCTGTTTTGTAATCCAGTTCTTGTGTAGCCAAGTTTACATTCCGTGTATTAGTGATATCTTATGATGTTTCTTTTTCTGTGTAACTTATTTCAGTTGGAAGCATCATACCTGAATCCACTCATTATGCTGCTACGGGCCTGATGACATAGATGTCATTGCTGAGTGATATTGCATTGTACGTAAGTACCACAACTTCTTTATCCATTTTGCGCTTTCTGCGATATTGAACTTGTACCATAAACGAGGTTCTTGTAAACAGAGCCGTCCGAATCTTTGGGGTGGCTGTGTCTTTTTGATTTTAATTTCCCTAAGCTATAGGACCATAAGTGGAAGTGTCCCAGGCTCTGTTGCTTTGTTTTTTAGATGTTTCAGGAAACAACATACACTTCTCCCGAGTGGCTGTTGGCAATTTATATCCCACCCATCAGCATAACAAGGCTCCCAGTTCTCCATGGCCTGTCCTGCCTTTCTGGATTCTACACATTTTGTAGATGGCCCTTTTGACCGGGGGGATGTGAGACTTCATTGTAGTGCAGATTTCCTTTGCAAGCTTGCTTGGTTGGCCAAAAAGGGCGTATGCGTTTTTTCCTGAATATATTCAGGAAAAAACGCATACGCCCTTTTTGGCCAAGTGCATCATTGTGGACGTTCTGCCTCTTTTCCTATGCTTTAAATGCAATTCCAGTCTACCTCCTGAAATCGGTTTCCTGCAATTCTGCCCCGCTTTCAAGTCCTCTTGGCAGCCTTACTTCAGTATATTTTTGGACGATAGCTGTCATTTATAACTCTGCAGGTTTGTGAATTACAGTGCCCCTGAGCTCCTTTCTTCAAGTCGCTTTCTTGTGAGCTGGCCGCAACACCGCAGGATTGCTTCAGGCCCTATCCTTGTTCCGGCATGGCACGCTGAGCCTTTGGTTAATTCCTCTTCCTGGTGGGAAATGAGAGTTAAATTTGCCCGTCCAGACACCTCCAGCTAGTCTCTCATTGGTTCTCCCTATTCCTGTTCATCTTACGCAGAAATTGCAAACAGGGCCAAACAGGAGGTTAAAGGCACTGACTCTCCAAGTCGGGAGAGTGTTAGTAAAGCATCTGGAATGTTGCACCCGAGTACCAGGGGACGAGAATGGAGACATATTTGAACACATCTCCGGAGCACACGTTTGATCATACTCTGAGTTCCACATGCATGGTTTAGCTGAAGGAAGAATCCCTTAAAGCTGGAGAGTTGAGACCCGTGGAATGGGTACCATGCAATATGACTTCAAAGTGTCTTCATTTGCTCACCGAACCTCTCCAATCCTATCACTGCTGCGTTTATGCCCCTGTACACACGCTTGATTCTCTTTCGGAGACATAGCAATCCATAGGTTTTAAGATACTTACTAGTCAGGTACATTCTTAGGCGTTTAATATAGGGTGTTGAGTCCATTTCGTTGAGCAAGGAGTAGCTCTTGTCTATTCCATATTTGGCTTAAGGAACTTTATCTGTGCTCATTTCAATCTCTGGTTTTATGCAGCACCCCAACTCACCTTTCCCCTTAAGCAAGCATAAGTTGGTTTTCTAAATTTGAGACCCTGTTCTGTTTTGTAATCCAGTTCCTGTGTAGCCAAGTTTACATTCTGTGTATTAGTGATATCTTATGATGTTTCTTTTTCTTTGTGACTTATTTCAGTTAGAATCATCATACCTGAATCCACTCATTATGCTGCTACGGGCCTGATGACATAGATTTCATTGCTGAGTGATATTGCATTGTACGTAAGTACCACAACTTCTTTATCCATTTTTCACTTTCTGCGATATTGAACTTGTACCATAAACGAGGTTCTTGTAAACAGAGCCGTCCCAAACTTTGGGGTGGCTGTGTCTTTTTGATTTTAATTTCCCTAAGCTATAGGACCATAAGTGGAAGTGCCCTAGGCTCTGTTGCTTTGTTTTTTAGATGTTTCAGGAAACACCATACACTTCTCCCGAGTGGCTTTTGGCAATTTATATCCCACCCATCAGCATAACAAGGCTGCCAGTTCTCCATGGCCTGTCCTGCCTTTCTGGATTCTACACTTTTTTCAGATGGCCCTTTTGACCGGGGGGAAGTGAGACTTCATTGTAGTGCAGATTTCCTTTGCAAGCTTGCTTGGTTGGCCAAAAAGGGCGTATGCGTTTTTTCCTGAATATATTCAGGAAAAAACGCATACGCACTTTTTGGCCAAGTGCATCATTGTGGACGTTCTGCCTCTTTTCCTATGCTTTAAATGCAAATCCAGTCTACCTCCTGAAATCGGTTTCCTGCAATACTGCCCCGCTTTCAAGTCCTCTTGGCAGCCTTACTTCAGTATATTTTTGGACGATAGCTGTCATTTATAACTCTGCAGGTTTGTGAATTACAGTGCCCCTGAGCTCCTTTCTTCAACTCGCTTTCTTGTGAGCTGGCCCCAACACCGCAGGATTGCTTCAGGCCCTAATCTGGTTCCGGCACGGCACGCTGACCCTTAGGTTAATTCCTCTTCCTGGTGGGAAATGAGAGTTAAATTTGCCCGTCCAGACACCTCCAGCTAGTCTCTCATTGGTTCTCCCTATTCCTGTTCATCTTCCGCAGAAATTGCAAACTGGGCCAAACAGGAGGTTAAAGGCACTGACTCTCCAAGTCGGGAGAGTGTTAGTAAAGCGTCTGGAATGTTGCACCCGAGTACCAGGGGATGAGAACGGAGACATATTGGAACACGTCTACCGATCACACGTTTGATCATACTCTGGGTTCCACATGCATGTTTTAGCTGAAGGAAGAATCCCTTAAACCTGGAGAGTTGAGACCCGTGGAATGGGTACCATGCAATATGAGTTCAAAGGGTCTTCATTTGCTCACCGAACCTTTCCAATTCTATCACTGCTGCGTTTATGCCCCTGTACACACGCTTGATTTTCTTTCGGAGACATAGCAATCCATAGCTCTTAAGATACTTACTAGTCAGGTACATTCTTAGGCGTTCAATATGGGGTGTTGAGTCCATTTCGTTGAGCTAGGAGTAGCTCTTGTCTATTACATTTTTGGCTTAAGGAACTTTATCTGTGCTCATTTCAATCTCTGGTTTTATGCAGCACCCCAACTCACCTTTCCCCTTAAGCAAGCATAAGTTGGTTTTCTAAATTTGAGACCCTGTTCTGTTTTGTAATCCAGTTCCTGTGTAGCCAAGTTTACATTCCGTGTATTAGTGATAACTTATGATGTTTCTTTTTCTGTGTGACTTATTTCAGTTAGAATCATTATACCTGAATCCACTCATTATGCTGCTATAGGCCTGATGACATAGATGTCATTGCTGAGTGATATTGCATTGTACGTAAGTACCACAACTTCTTTATCCATTTTGCGCTTTCTGTGATATTGAACTTGTACCGTAAACGAGGTTCTTGTAAAAGAGCCGTCCCAAATTTTGGGGTGGCTGTGTCTTTTTGATTTTAATTTCCCTAAGCTATAGGACCATAAGTGGAAGTGCCCTAGGCTCTGTTGTTTTGTTTTTTAGATGTTTCAGGAAACACCATACACTTCACCCGAGTGGCTGTTGGCAATTTATATCCCACCCATCAGCATAACCATGCTCCCAGTTCTCCATGGTCTGTCCTGCCTTTCTGGATTCTACACATTTTGTAGATGGCCCTTTTGACCGGGGGGCAGTGAGACTTCATTGTAGTGCAGATTTCCTTTGCAAGCTTGCTTGGTTGGCCAAAAAGGGCGTATGCGTTTTTTCCTGAATATATTCAGGAAAAAACGCATACGCCCTTTTTGGCCAAGTGCATCATTGTGGACGTTCTGCCTCTTTTCCTATGCTTTAAATGCAATTCCAGTCTACCTCCTGAAATCGGTTTCCTGCAATTCTGCCCCGCTTTCAAGTCCTCTTGGCAGCCTTACTTCAGTATATTTCTGGACGATAGCTGTCATTTATAACTCTGCAGGTTTGTGAATTACAGTGCCCCTGAGCTCCTTTCTTCAACTCGCTTTCTTGTGAGCTGGCCGCAACACCGCAGGATTGCTTCAGGCCCTAGTGTGGTTTTGGCATGGCACGCTGAGCCTTTGGTTAATTCCTCTTCCTGGTGGGAAATGAGAGTTAAATTTCCCCGTCCAGACATCTCCAGCTAGTCTCTCATTGTTTCTCCCTATTCCTGTTCATTTTCCGCAGGTATTGCAAACTGGGCCAAACAGGAGGTTAAAGGCACTGACTCTCCAAGTTGGGAGAGTGTTACTAAAGCGTCTGGAATGTTGCACCCAAGTAGAAAGGGACGAAAACTGAGACACATTTGAACACGTTTCCCGATCACACAGTGGATCATACTCTGGGTTCCACATGCATGTTTTAGCTGAAGCAAGAATCTCTTAAACCTGGAGAGTTGAGACCCATGGAATGTGTACCATGCAGTATGACTTCAAAGGGTCTGCATTTGCTCACCGAACCTCACCAATCCTATCACTGCTGCGCTTATGCCGCTGTACACACGGTTGATTCTCTTTCAGAGACATATAAATCCATAGGTTTTAAGATTCTTCCTAGTCAGGTATATTCTTAGGCGTTTAATATGGCGTGTTGAGTCCACTTCGTTGAGCAAGGAGTAGCTCTTGTCTATTACATATTTGGCTTATGGAACGGTATCTGTGCTAAGTTCAATCTCTGGTTTTATGCAGCACCCCAACTCACCTTTCCCCTTAAGCAAGCATAAGTTGGTTTTCAACATTTGAGACCCTGTTCTGTTTTGTAATTCAGTTCCTGTGTAGCCTAGTTTACATTCCGTGTAGTAGTGATATCTTATGATGTTTCTTTTTCTGTGTGACTTATTTCACTTAGAATCATCGTACCTGAATCCACTCATTATGCTGCTACGGGCCTGATGACATAGATTTCATTGCTGAGTGATATTGCATTGTACGTAAGTACCACAACATCTTTATCCATTTTTCGCTTTCTGCGACATTGAACTTGTACCATAAATGAGGTTCTTGTAAACAGAGCCGTCCCAAACTTTCGGGTGGCTGTGTCTTTTTTATTTTAATTTCCCTACCTTATAGGACTATAAGAGGAAGTGCCCTAGGCTCTGTTGCTTTGTTTTTTGGATGTTTCAGGAAACACCATACACTTCTCCCGAGTGGCTTTTGGCAATTTATATCCCACCCATCAGCATAACAAGGCTGCCAGTTCTCCATGGCCTGTCCTGCCTTTCTGGATTCTACACTTTTTTCAGATGGCCCTTTTGACCGGGGGGAAGTGAGACTTCATTGTAGTGCAGATTTCCTTTGCAAGCTTGCTTGGTTGGCCAAAAAGGGCGTATGCGTTTTTTCCTGAATATATTCAGGAAAAAACGCATACGCACTTTTTGGCCAAGTGCATCATTGTGGACGTTCTGCCTCTTTTCCTATGCTTTAAATGCAAATCCAGTCTACCTCCTGAAATCGGTTTCCTGCAATACTGCCCCGCTTTCAAGTCCTCTTGGCAGCCTTACTTCAGTATATTTTTGGACGATAGCTGTCATTTATAACTCTGCAGGTTTGTGAATTACAGTGCCCCTGAGCTCCTTTCTTCAACTCGCTTTCTTGTGAGCTGGCCCCAACACCGCAGGATTGCTTCAGGCCCTAATCTGGTTCCGGCACGGCACGCTGACCCTTAGGTTAATTCCTCTTCCTGGTGGGAAATGAGAGTTAAATTTGCCCGTCCAGACACCTCCAGCTAGTCTCTCATTGGTTCTCCCTATTCCTGTTCATCTTACGCAGAAATTGCAAACTGGGCCAAACAGGAGGTTAAAGGCACTGACTCTCCAAGTCGGGAGAGTGTTAGTAAAGCGTCTGGAATGTTGCACCCGAGTACCAGGGGATGAGAACGGAGACATATTGGAACACGTCTACCGATCACACGTTTGATCATACTCTGGGTTCCACATGCATGTTTTAGCTGAAGGAAGAATCCCTTAAACCTGGAGAGTTGAGACCCGTGGAATGGGTACCATGCAATATGAGTTCAAAGGGTCTTCATTTGCTCACCGAACCTTTCCAATTCTATCACTGCTGCGTTTATGCCCCTGTACACACGCTTGATTTTCTTTCGGAGACATAGCAATCCATAGCTCTTAAGATACTTACTAGTCAGGTACATTCTTAGGCGTTCAATATGGGGTGTTGAGTCCATTTCGTTGAGCTAGGAGTAGCTCTTGTCTATTACATTTTTGGCTTAAGGAACTTTATCTGTGCTCATTTCAATCTCTGGTTTTATGCAGCACCCCAACTCACCTTTCCCCTTAAGCAAGCATAAGTTGGTTTTCTAAATTTGAGACCCTGTTCTGTTTTGTAATCCAGTTCCTGTGTAGCCAAGTTTACATTCCGTGTATTAGTGATAACTTATGATGTTTCTTTTTCTGTGTGACTTATTTCAGTTAGAATCATTATACCTGAATCCACTCATTATGCTGCTATAGGCCTGATGACATAGATGTCATTGCTGAGTGATATTGCATTGTACGTAAGTACCACAACTTCTTTATCCATTTTGCGCTTTCTGTGATATTGAACTTGTACCGTAAACGAGGTTCTTGTAAAAGAGCCGTCCCAAATTTTGGGGTGGCTGTGTCTTTTTGATTTTAATTTCCCTAAGCTATAGGACCATAAGTGGAAGTGCCCTAGGCTCTGTTGTTTTGTTTTTTAGATGTTTCAGGAAACACCATACACTTCACCCGAGTGGCTGTTGGCAATTTATATCCCACCCATCAGCATAACCATGCTCCCAGTTCTCCATGGTCTGTCCTGCCTTTCTGGATTCTACACATTTTGTAGATGGCCCTTTTGACCGGGGGGCAGTGAGACTTCATTGTAGTGCAGATTTCCTTTGCAAGCTTGCTTGGTTGGCCAAAAAGGGCGTATGCGTTTTTTCCTGAATATATTCAGGAAAAAACGCATACGCCCTTTTTGGCCAAGTGCATCATTGTGGACGTTCTGCCTCTTTTCCTATGCTTTAAATGCAATTCCAGTCTACCTCCTGAAATCGGTTTCCTGCAATTCTGCCCCGCTTTCAAGTCCTCTTGGCAGCCTTACTTCAGTATATTTCTGGACGATAGCTGTCATTTATAACTCTGCAGGTTTGTGAATTACAGTGCCCCTGAGCTCCTTTCTTCAACTCGCTTTCTTGTGAGCTGGCCGCAACACCGCAGGATTGCTTCAGGCCCTAGTGTGGTTTTGGCATGGCACGCTGAGCCTTTGGTTAATTCCTCTTCCTGGTGGGAAATGAGAGTTAAATTTCCCCGTCCAGACATCTCCAGCTAGTCTCTCATTGTTTCTCCCTATTCCTGTTCATTTTCCGCAGGTATTGCAAACTGGGCCAAACAGGAGGTTAAAGGCACTGACTCTCCAAGTTGGGAGAGTGTTACTAAAGCGTCTGGAATGTTGCACCCAAGTAGAAAGGGACGAAAACTGAGACACATTTGAACACGTTTCCCGATCACACAGTGGATCATACTCTGGGTTCCACATGCATGTTTTAGCTGAAGCAAGAATCTCTTAAACCTGGAGAGTTGAGACCCATGGAATGTGTACCATGCAGTATGACTTCAAAGGGTCTGCATTTGCTCACCGAACCTCACCAATCCTATCACTGCTGCGCTTATGCCGCTGTACACACGGTTGATTCTCTTTCAGAGACATATAAATCCATAGGTTTTAAGATTCTTCCTAGTCAGGTATATTCTTAGGCGTTTAATATGGCGTGTTGAGTCCACTTCGTTGAGCAAGGAGTAGCTCTTGTCTATTACATATTTGGCTTATGGAACGGTATCTGTGCTAAGTTCAATCTCTGGTTTTATGCAGCACCCCAACTCACCTTTCCCCTTAAGCAAGCATAAGTTGGTTTTCAACATTTGAGACCCTGTTCTGTTTTGTAATTCAGTTCCTGTGTAGCCTAGTTTACATTCCGTGTAGTAGTGATATCTTATGATGTTTCTTTTTCTGTGTGACTTATTTCACTTAGAATCATCGTACCTGAATCCACTCATTATGCTGCTACGGGCCTGATGACATAGATTTCATTGCTGAGTGATATTGCATTGTACGTAAGTACCACAACATCTTTATCCATTTTTCGCTTTCTGCGACATTGAACTTGTACCATAAATGAGGTTCTTGTAAACAGAGCCGTCCCAAACTTTCGGGTGGCTGTGTCTTTTTTATTTTAATTTCCCTACCTTATAGGACTATAAGAGGAAGTGCCCTAGGCTCTGTTGCTTTGTTTTTTGGATGTTTCAGGAAACACCATACACTTCTCCCGAGTGGCTTTTGGCAATTTATATCCCACCCATCAGCATAACAAGGCTGCCAGTTCTCCATGGCCTGTCCTGCCTTTCTGGATTCTACACTTTTTTCAGATGGCCCTTTTGACCGGGGGGAAGTGAGACTTCATTGTAGTGCAGATTTCCTTTGCAAGCTTGCTTGGTTGGCCAAAAAGGGCGTATGCGTTTTTTCCTGAATATATTCAGGAAAAAACGCATACGCACTTTTTGGCCAAGTGCATCATTGTGGACGTTCTGCCTCTTTTCCTATGCTTTAAATGCAAATCCAGTCTACCTCCTGAAATCGGTTTCCTGCAATACTGCCCCGCTTTCAAGTCCTCTTGGCAGCCTTACTTCAGTATATTTTTGGACGATAGCTGTCATTTATAACTCTGCAGGTTTGTGAATTACAGTGCCCCTGAGCTCCTTTCTTCAACTCGCTTTCTTGTGAGCTGGCCCCAACACCGCAGGATTGCTTCAGGCCCTAATCTGGTTCCGGCACGGCACGCTGACCCTTAGGTTAATTCCTCTTCCTGGTGGGAAATGAGAGTTAAATTTGCCCGTCCAGACACCTCCAGCTAGTCTCTCATTGGTTCTCCCTATTCCTGTTCATCTTCCGCAGAAATTGCAAACTGGGCCAAACAGGAGGTTAAAGGCACTGACTCTCCAAGTCGGGAGAGTGTTAGTAAAGCGTCTGGAATGTTGCACCCGAGTACCAGGGGACGAGAACGGAGACATATTGGAACACGTCTACCGATCACACGTTTGATCATACTCTGGGTTCCACATGCATGTTTTAGCTGAAGGAAGAATCCCTTAAACCTGGAGAGTTGAGACCCGTGGAATGGGTACCATGCAATATGAGTTCAAAGGGTCTTCATTTGCTCACCGAACCTTTCCAATTCTATCACTGCTGCGTTTATGCCCCTGTACACACGCTTGATTTTCTTTCGGAGACATAGCAATCCATAGCTCTTAAGATACTTACTAGTCAGGTACATTCTTAGGCGTTCAATATGGGGTGTTGAGTCCATTTCGTTGAGCTAGGAGTAGCTCTTGTCTATTACATTTTTGGCTTAAGGAACTTTATCTGTGCTCATTTCAATCTCTGGTTTTATGCAGCACCCCAACTCACCTTTCCCCTTAAGCAAGCATAAGTTGGTTTTCTAAATTTGAGACCCTGTTCTGTTTTGTAATCCAGTTCCTGTGTAGCCAAGTTTACATTCCGTGTATTAGTGATAACTTATGATGTTTCTTTTTCTGTGTGACTTATTTCAGTTAGAATCATTATACCTGAATCCACTCATTATGCTGCTATAGGCCTGATGACATAGATGTCATTGCTGAGTGATATTGCATTGTACGTAAGTACCACAACTTCTTTATCCATTTTGCGCTTTCTGTGATATTGAACTTGTACCGTAAACGAGGTTCTTGTAAAAGAGCCGTCCCAAATTTTGGGGTGGCTGTGTCTTTTTGATTTTAATTTCCCTAAGCTATAGGACCATAAGTGGAAGTGCCCTAGGCTCTGTTGTTTTGTTTTTTAGATGTTTCAGGAAACACCATACACTTCACCCGAGTGGCTGTTGGCAATTTATATCCCACCCATCAGCATAACCATGCTCCCAGTTCTCCATGGTCTGTCCTGCCTTTCTGGATTCTACACATTTTGTAGATGGCCCTTTTGACCGGGGGGCAGTGAGACTTCATTGTAGTGCAGATTTCCTTTGCAAGCTTGCTTGGTTGGCCAAAAAGGGCGTATGCGTTTTTTCCTGAATATATTCAGGAAAAAACGCATACGCCCTTTTTGGCCAAGTGCATCATTGTGGACGTTCTGCCTCTTTTCCTATGCTTTAAATGCAATTCCAGTCTACCTCCTGAAATCGGTTTCCTGCAATTCTGCCCCGCTTTCAAGTCCTCTTGGCAGCCTTACTTCAGTATATTTCTGGACGATAGCTGTCATTTATAACTCTGCAGGTTTGTGAATTACAGTGCCCCTGAGCTCCTTTCTTCAACTCGCTTTCTTGTGAGCTGGCCGCAACACCGCAGGATTGCTTCAGGCCCTAGTGTGGTTTTGGCATGGCACGCTGAGCCTTTGGTTAATTCCTCTTCCTGGTGGGAAATGAGAGTTAAATTTCCCCGTCCAGACATCTCCAGCTAGTCTCTCATTGTTTCTCCCTATTCCTGTTCATTTTCCGCAGGTATTGCAAACTGGGCCAAACAGGAGGTTAAAGGCACTGACTCTCCAAGTTGGGAGAGTGTTACTAAAGCGTCTGGAATGTTGCACCCAAGTAGAAAGGGACGAAAACTGAGACACATTTGAACACGTTTCCCGATCACACAGTGGATCATACTCTGGGTTCCACATGCATGTTTTAGCTGAAGCAAGAATCTCTTAAACCTGGAGAGTTGAGACCCATGGAATGTGTACCATGCAGTATGACTTCAAAGGGTCTGCATTTGCTCACCGAACCTCACCAATCCTATCACTGCTGCGCTTATGCCGCTGTACACACGGTTGATTCTCTTTCAGAGACATATAAATCCATAGGTTTTAAGATTCTTCCTAGTCAGGTATATTCTTAGGCGTTTAATATGGCGTGTTGAGTCCACTTCGTTGAGCAAGGAGTAGCTCTTGTCTATTACATATTTGGCTTATGGAACGGTATCTGTGCTAAGTTCAATCTCTGGTTTTATGCAGCACCCCAACTCACCTTTCCCCTTAAGCAAGCATAAGTTGGTTTTCAACATTTGAGACCCTGTTCTGTTTTGTAATTCAGTTCCTGTGTAGCCTAGTTTACATTCCGTGTAGTAGTGATATCTTATGATGTTTCTTTTTCTGTGTGACTTATTTCACTTAGAATCATCGTACCTGAATCCACTCATTATGCTGCTACGGGCCTGATGACATAGATTTCATTGCTGAGTGATATTGCATTGTACGTAAGTACCACAACATCTTTATCCATTTTTCGCTTTCTGCGACATTGAACTTGTACCATAAATGAGGTTCTTGTAAACAGAGCCGTCCCAAACTTTCGGGTGGCTGTGTCTTTTTTATTTTAATTTCCCTACCTTATAGGACTATAAGAGGAAGTGCCCTAGGCTCTGTTGCTTTGTTTTTTGGATGTTTCAGGAAACACCATACACTTCTCCCGAGTGGCTTTTGGCAATTTATATCCCACCCATCAGCATAACAAGGCTGCCAGTTCTCCATGGCCTGTCCTGCCTTTCTGGATTCTACACTTTTTTCAGATGGCCCTTTTGACCGGGGGGAAGTGAGACTTCATTGTAGTGCAGATTTCCTTTGCAAGCTTGCTTGGTTGGCCAAAAAGGGCGTATGCGTTTTTTCCTGAATATATTCAGGAAAAAACGCATACGCACTTTTTGGCCAAGTGCATCATTGTGGACGTTCTGCCTCTTTTCCTATGCTTTACATGCAAATCCAGTCTACCTCCTGAAATCGGTTTCCTGCAATACTGCCCCGCTTTCAAGTCCTCTTGGCAGCCTTACTTCAGTATATTTTTGGACGATAGCTGTCATTTATAACTCTGCAGGTTTGTGAATTACAGTGCCCCTGAGCTCCTTTCTTCAACTCGCTTTCTTGTGAGCTGGCCCCAACACCGCAGGATTGCTTCAGGCCCTAATCTGGTTCCGGCACGGCACGCTGACCCTTAGGTTAATTCCTCTTCCTGGTGGGAAATGAGAGTTAAATTTGCCCGTCCAGACACCTCCAGCTAGTCTCTCATTGGTTCTCCCTATTCCTGTTCATCTTCCGCAGAAATTGCAAACTGGGCCAAACAGGAGGTTAAAGGCACTGACTCTCCAAGTCGGGAGAGTGTTAGTAAAGCGTCTGGAATGTTGCACCCGAGTACCAGGGGACGAGAACGGAGACATATTGGAACACGTCTACCGATCACACGTTTGATCATACTCTGGGTTCCACATGCATGTTTTAGCTGAAGGAAGAATCCCTTAAACCTGGAGAGTTGAGACCCGTGGAATGGGTACCATGCAATATGAGTTCAAAGGGTCTTCATTTGCTCACCGAACCTTTCCAATTCTATCACTGCTGCGTTTATGCCCCTGTACACACGCTTGATTTTCTTTCGGAGACATAGCAATCCATAGCTCTTAAGATACTTACTAGTCAGGTACATTCTTAGGCGTTCAATATGGGGTGTTGAGTCCATTTCGTTGAGCTAGGAGTAGCTCTTGTCTATTACATTTTTGGCTTAAGGAACTTTATCTGTGCTCATTTCAATCTCTGGTTTTATGCAGCACCCCAACTCACCTTTCCCCTTAAGCAAGCATAAGTTGGTTTTCTAAATTTGAGACCCTGTTCTGTTTTGTAATCCAGTTCCTGTGTAGCCAAGTTTACATTCCGTGTATTAGTGATAACTTATGATGTTTCTTTTTCTGTGTGACTTATTTCAGTTAGAATCATTATACCTGAATCCACTCATTATGCTGCTATAGGCCTGATGACATAGATGTCATTGCTGAGTGATATTGCATTGTACGTAAGTACCACAACTTCTTTATCCATTTTGCGCTTTCTGTGATATTGAACTTGTACCGTAAACGAGGTTCTTGTAAAAGAGCCGTCCCAAATTTTGGGGTGGCTGTGTCTTTTTGATTTTAATTTCCCTAAGCTATAGGACCATAAGTGGAAGTGCCCTAGGCTCTGTTGTTTTGTTTTTTAGATGTTTCAGGAAACACCATACACTTCACCCGAGTGGCTGTTGGCAATTTATATCCCACCCATCAGCATAACCATGCTCCCAGTTCTCCATGGTCTGTCCTGCCTTTCTGGATTCTACACATTTTGTAGATGGCCCTTTTGACCGGGGGGCAGTGAGACTTCATTGTAGTGCAGATTTCCTTTGCAAGCTTGCTTGGTTGGCCAAAAAGGGCGTATGCGTTTTTTCCTGAATATATTCAGGAAAAAACGCATACGCCCTTTTTGGCCAAGTGCATCATTGTGGACGTTCTGCCTCTTTTCCTATGCTTTAAATGCAATTCCAGTCTACCTCCTGAAATCGGTTTCCTGCAATTCTGCCCCGCTTTCAAGTCCTCTTGGCAGCCTTACTTCAGTATATTTCTGGACGATAGCTGTCATTTATAACTCTGCAGGTTTGTGAATTACAGTGCCCCTGAGCTCCTTTCTTCAACTCGCTTTCTTGTGAGCTGGCCGCAACACCGCAGGATTGCTTCAGGCCCTAGTGTGGTTTTGGCATGGCACGCTGAGCCTTTGGTTAATTCCTCTTCCTGGTGGGAAATGAGAGTTAAATTTCCCCGTCCAGACATCTCCAGCTAGTCTCTCATTGTTTCTCCCTATTCCTGTTCATTTTCCGCAGGTATTGCAAACTGGGCCAAACAGGAGGTTAAAGGCACTGACTCTCCAAGTTGGGAGAGTGTTACTAAAGCGTCTGGAATGTTGCACCCAAGTAGAAAGGGACGAAAACTGAGACACATTTGAACACGTTTCCCGATCACACAGTGGATCATACTCTGGGTTCCACATGCATGTTTTAGCTGAAGCAAGAATCTCTTAAACCTGGAGAGTTGAGACCCATGGAATGTGTACCATGCAGTATGACTTCAAAGGGTCTGCATTTGCTCACCGAACCTCACCAATCCTATCACTGCTGCGCTTATGCCGCTGTACACACGGTTGATTCTCTTTCAGAGACATATAAATCCATAGGTTTTAAGATTCTTCCTAGTCAGGTATATTCTTAGGCGTTTAATATGGCGTGTTGAGTCCACTTCGTTGAGCAAGGAGTAGCTCTTGTCTATTACATATTTGGCTTATGGAACGGTATCTGTGCTAAGTTCAATCTCTGGTTTTATGCAGCACCCCAACTCACCTTTCCCCTTAAGCAAGCATAAGTTGGTTTTCAACATTTGAGACCCTGTTCTGTTTTGTAATTCAGTTCCTGTGTAGCCTAGTTTACATTCCGTGTAGTAGTGATATCTTATGATGTTTCTTTTTCTGTGTGACTTATTTCACTTAGAATCATCGTACCTGAATCCACTCATTATGCTGCTACGGGCCTGATGACATAGATTTCATTGCTGAGTGATATTGCATTGTACGTAAGTACCACAACATCTTTATCCATTTTTCGCTTTCTGCGACATTGAACTTGTACCATAAATGAGGTTCTTGTAAACAGAGCCGTCCCAAACTTTCGGGTGGCTGTGTCTTTTTGATTTTAATTTCCCTACCTTATAGGACTATAAGAGGAAGTGCCCTAGGCTCTGTTGCTTTGTTTTTTGGATGTTTCAGGAAACACCATACACTTCTCCCGAGGGGCTGTTGGCAATTTTCATCCCGCCCATCAGCATAACAAGGCTCCCAGTTCTCCATGGCCTGTCCTGCCTTTCTGGATTTTACACTTTTTTCAGATGGCCCTTTTGACCGGGGGGCAGTGAGACTTCATTGTAGTGCAGATTTCCTTTGCAAGCTTGATTGGTTGGCCTAAAAGGGCGTATGCGTTTTTTCCTTAATATATTCAGGAAAAAACGCATACGCCCTTTTTGGCCAAGTGCATCATTGTGTATGTTCTGCCTCTTTTCCTATGCTTTACATGCAATTCCAGTCTACCTCCTGAAATTGGTTTCCTGCAATTCTGCCCCGCTTTCAAGTGCTCTTGGCAGCCATAATTCAATATATTTTTGGACGATAGCTGTCATTTTTAAGTCTGCAGGTTTGTGAATTACAGTGCCCCTGAGCTCCTTTCTTCAACTCGCTTTCTTCTGGGATGGCCGCAACACCGCAGGATTGCTTCAGGCCCTAATCTGGTTCCGGCAAGGCACGCTGAGCCTTTGGTTAATTCCTCTTCCTGGTGGGAAATGTGAGATAAATTTGCCCGTCCAGACACCTCCAGCTAGTCTCTCATTGGTTCTCCCTATTCCTGTTCATTTTCCGCAGAAATTGCAAACTGGGCCAAACAGGAGGTTAAAGGCACTGACTCTCCAAGTCGGGAGAGAGTTAGTAAAGCGTCTGGAATGTTGCACCCGAGTACCAGGGGACGAGAACTGAGACATATTGGAACATGTCTCCCGACCACACGGTTGATCATACTCTGGGTTCCACATGCATGTTTTAGCTGAAGGAAGAATCCCTTAAACCTGGAGATTTGAGACCCATGGAATGGGTACCATGCAATATGACTGCAAAGGGTCTTCATTTGCTCACCGAACCTCTCCAATCCTATCACTGCTGCGTTTATGCCCCTGTACACACGCTTGATTCTCTTTCGGAGACATAGCAATCCATAGGTTTTAAATTACTTACTAGTCAGGTACATTCTTAGGCGTTTAATATGGGGTGTTGAGTCCATTTCGTTGAGCAAGGAGTAGCTCTTTCTATTCCATATTTGGCTTAAGGAACTTTATCTGTGCTCATTTCAATGTCTGCTTTTTTGCAGCACCCCAACTCACCTTTCCCCTTAAGCAAGCATAAGTTGGTTTTCTAAATTTGAGACCCTGTTCTGTTTTGTAATCCAGTTCTTGTGTAGCCAAGTTTACATTCCGTGTATTAGTGATATCTTATGATGTTTCTTTTTCTGTGTAACTTATTTCAGTTGGAAGCATCATACCTGAATCCACTCATTATGCTGCTACGGGCCTGATGACATAGATGTCATTGCTGAGTGATATTGCATTGTACGTAAGTACCACAACTTCTTTATCCATTTTGCGCTTTCTGCGATATTGAACTTGTACCATAAACGAGGTTCTTGTAAACAGAGCCGTCCCAATCTTTGGGGTGGCTGTGTCTTTTTGATTTTAATTTCCCTAAGCTATAGGACCATAAGTGGAAGTGTCCCAGGCTCTGTTGCTTTGTTTTTTAGATGTTTCAGGAAACAACATACACTTCTCCCGAGTGGCTGTTGGCAATTTACATCCCACCCATCAGCATAACAAGGCTCCCAGTTCTCCATGGCCTGTCCTGCCTTTCTGGATTCTACACATTTTGTAGATGGCCCTTTTGACCGGGGGGATGTGAGACTTCATTGTAGTGCAGATTTCCTTTGCAAGCTTGCTTGGTTGGCCAAAAAGGGCGTATGCGTTTTTTCCTGAATATATTCAGGAAAAAACGCATACGCCCTTTTTGGCCAAGTGCATCATTGTGGACGTTCTGCCTCTTTTCCTATGCTTTAAATGCAATTCCAGTCTACCTCCTGAAATCGGTTTCCTGCAATTCTGCCCTGCTTTCAAGTCCTCTTGGCAGCCTTACTTCAGTATATTTTTGGACGATAGCTGTCATTTATAACTCTGCAGGTTTGTGAATTACAGTGCCCCTGAGCTCCTTTCTTCAAGTCGCTTTCTTGTGAGCTGGCCGCAACACCGCAGGATTGCTTCAGGCCCTATACTTGTTCCGGCACGGCACGCTGAGCCTTTGGTTAATTCCTCTTCCTGGTGGGAAATGAGAGTTAAATTTGCCCGTCCAGACACCTCCAGCTAGTCTCTCATTGGTTCTCCCTATTCCTGTTCATCTTACGCAGAAATTGCAAACAGGGCCAAACAGGAGGTTAAAGGCACTGACTCTCCAAGTCGGGAGAGTGTTAGTAAAGCATCTGGAATGTTGCACCCGAGTACCAGGGGACGAGAATGGAGACATATTTGAACACATCTCCGGAGCACACGTTTGATCATACTCTGAGTTCCACATGCATGGTTTAGCTGAAGGAAGAATCCCTTAAAGCTGGAGAGTTGAGACCCGTGGAATGGGTACCATGCAATATGACTTCAAAGTGTCTTCATTTGCTCACCGAACCTCTCCAATCCTATCACTGCTGCGTTTATGCCCCTGTACACACGCTTGATTCTCTTTCGGAGACATAGCAATCCATAGGTTTTAAGATACTTACTAGTCAGGTACATTCTTAGGCGTTTAATATAGGGTGTTGAGTCCATTTCGTTGAGCAAGGAGTAGCTCTTGTCTATTCCATATTTGGCTTAAGGAACTTTATCTGTGCTCATTTCAATCTCTGGTTTTATGCAGCACCCCAACTCACCTTTCCCCTTAAGCAAGCATAAGTTGGTTTTCTAAATTTGAGACCCTGTTCTGTTTTGTAATCCAGTTCCTGTGTAGCCAAGTTTACATTCTGTGTATTAGTGATATCTTATGATGTTTCTTTTTCTTTGTGACTTATTTCAGTTAGAATCATCATACCTGAATCCACTCATTATGCTGCTACGGGCCTGATGACATAGATTTCATTGCTGAGTGATATTGCATTGTACGTAAGTACCACAACTTCTTTATCCATTTTTCACTTTCTGCAATATTGAACTTGTACCATAAACGAGGTTCTTGTAAACAGAGCCGTCCCAAACTTTGGGGTGGCTGTGTCTTTTTGATTTTAATTTCCCTAAGCTATAGGACCATAAGTGGAAGTGCCCTAGGCTCTGTTGCTTTGTTTTTTAGATGTTTCAGGAAACACCATACACTTCTCCCGAGTAGCTTTTGGCAATTTATATCCGACCCATCAGCATAACAAGGCTGCCAGTTCTCCATGGCCTGTCCTGCCTTTCTGGATTCTACACTTTTTTCAGATGGCCCTTTTGACCGGGGGGAAGTGAGACTTCATTGTAGTGCAGATTTCCTTTGCAAGCTTGCTTGGTTGGCCAAAAAGGGCGTATGCGTTTTTTCCTGAATATATTCAGGAAAAAACGCATACGCACTTTTTGGCCAAGTGCATCATTGTCGACGTTCTGCCTCTTTTCCTATGCTTTAAATGCAAATCCAGTCTACCTCCTGAAATCGGTTTCCTGCAATACTGCCCCGCTTTCAAGTCCTCTTGGCAGCCTTACTTCAGTATATTTTTGGACGATAGCTGTCATTTATAACTCTGCAGTTTTGTGAATTACAGTGCCCCTGAGCTCCTTTCTTCAACTCGCTTTCTTGTGAGCTGGCCCCAACACCGCAGGATTGCTTCAGGCCCTAATCTGGTTCCGGCACGGCACGCTGACCCTTAGGTTAATTCCTCTTCCTGGTGGGAAATGAGAGTTAAATTTGCCCGTCCAGACACCTCCAGCTAGTCTCTCATTGGTTCTCCCTATTCCTGTTCATCTTCCGCAGAAATTGCAAACTGGGCCAAACAGGAGGTTAAAGGCACTGACTCTCCAAGTCGGGAGAGTGTTAGTAAAGCGTCTGGAATGTTGCACCCGAGTACCAGGGGACGAGAACGGAGACATATTGGAACACGTCTCCCGAGCACACGTTTGATCATACTCTGGGTTTCACATGCATGGTTTAGCTGAAGGAAGAATCCCTTAAACCTGGAGAGTTGAGACCCGTGGAATGGGTACCATGCAATATGAGTTCAAAGGGTCTTCATTTGCTCACTGAACCTCTCCAATCCTATCACTGCTGCGTTTATGCCCCTGTACACACGCTTGATTTTCTTTCGGAGACATAGCAATCCATAGCTCTTAAGATACTTACTAGTCAGGTACATTCTTAGGCGTTCAATATGGGGTGTTGAGTCCATTTCGTTGAGCTAGGAGTAGCTCTTGTCTATTACATTTTTGGCTTAAGGAACTTTATCTGTGCTCATTTCAATCTCTGGTTTTATGCAGCACCCCAACTCACCTTTCCCCTTAAGCAAGCATAAGTTGGTTTTCTAAATTTGAGACCCTGTTCTGTTTTGTAATCCAGTTCCTGTGTAGCCAAGTTTACATTCCGTGTATTAGTGATAACTTATGATGTTTCTTTTTCTGTGTGACTTATTTCAGTTAGAATCATTATACCTGAATCCACTCATTATGCTGCTATAGGCCTGATGACATAGATGTCATTGCTGAGTGATATTGCATTGTACGTAAGTACCACAACTTCTTTATCCATTTTGCGCTTTCTGTGATATTGAACTTGTACCGTAAACGAGGTTCTTGTAAAAGAGCCGTCCCAAATTTTGGGGTGGCTGTGTCTTTTTGATTTTAATTTCCCTAAGCTATAGGACCATAAGTGGAAGTGCCCTAGGCTCTGTTGTTTTGTTTTTTAGATGTTTCAGGAAACACCATACACTTCTCCCGAGTGGCTGTTGGCAATTTATATCCCACCCATCAGCATAACCATGCTCCCAGTTCTCCATGGTCTGTCCTGCCTTTCTGGATTCTACACATTTTGTAGATGGCCCTTTTGACCGGGGGGCAGTGAGACTTCATTGTAGTGCAGATTTCCTTTGCAAGCTTGCTTGGTTGGCCAAAAAGGGCGTATGCGTTTTTTCCTGAATATATTCAGGAAAAAACGCATACGCCCTTTTTGGCCAAGTGCATCATTGTGGACGTTCTGCCTCTTTTCCTATGCTTTAAATGCAATTCCAGTCTACCTCCTGAAATCGGTTTCCTGCAATTCTGCCCCGCTTTCAAGTCCTCTTGGCAGCCTTACTTCAGTATATTTCTGGACGATAGCTGTCATTTATAACTCTGCAGGTTTGTGAATTACAGTGCCCCTGAGCTCCTTTCTTCAACTCGCTTTCTTGTGAGCTGGCCGCAACACCGCAGGATTGCTTCAGGCCCTAGTGTGGTTTTGGCATGGCACGCTGAGCCTTTGGTTAATTCCTCTTCCTGGTGGGAAATGAGAGTTAAATTTCCCCGTCCAGACATCTCCAGCTAGTCTCTCATTGTTTCTCCCTATTCCTGTTCATTTTCCGCAGGTATTGCAAACTGGGCCAAACAGGAGGTTAAAGGCACTGACTCTCCAAGTTGGGAGAGTGTTACTAAAGCGTCTGGAATGTTGCACCCAAGTAGAAAGGGACGAAAACTGAGACACATTTGAACACGTTTCCCGATCACACAGTGGATCATACTCTGGGTTCCACATGCATGTTTTAGCTGAAGCAAGAATCTCTTAAACCTGGAGAGTTGAGACCCATGGAATGTGTACCATGCAGTATGACTTCAAAGGTTCTGCATTTGCTCACCGAACCTCACCAATCCTATCACTGCTGCGCTTATGCCGCTGTACACACGGTTGATTCTCTTTCAGAGACATATAAATCCATAGGTTTTAAGATTCTTCCTAGTCAGGTATATTCTTAGGCGTTTAATATGGCGTGTTGAGTCCACTTCGTTGAGCAAGGAGTAGCTCTTGTCTATTACATATTTGGCTTATGGAACGGTATCTGTGCTAAGTTCAATCTCTGGTTTTATGCAGCACCCCAACTCACCTTTCCCCTTAAGCAAGCATAAGTTGGTTTTCAACATTTGAGACCCTGTTCTGTTTTGTAATTCAGTTCCTGTGTAGCCTAGTTTACATTCCGTGTAGTAGTGATATCTTATGATGTTTCTTTTTCTGTGTGACTTATTTCACTTAGAATCATCGTACCTGAATCCACTCATTATGCTGCTACGGGCCTGATGACATAGATTTCATTGCTGAGTGATATTGCATTGTACGTAAGTACCACAACATCTTTATCCATTTTTCGCTTTCTGCGACATTGAACTTGTACCATAAATGAGGTTCTTGTAAACAGAGCCGTCCCAAACTTTCGGGTGGCTGTGTCTTTTTGATTTTAATTTCCCTACCTTATAGGACTATAAGAGGAAGTGCCCTAGGCTCTGTTGCTTTGTTTTTTGGATGTTTCAGGAAACACCATACACTTCTCCCGAGGGGCTGTTGGCAATTTTCATCCCGCCCATCAGCATAACAAGGCTCCCAGTTCTCCATGGCCTGTCCTGCCTTTCTGGATTTTACACTTTTTTCAGATGGCCCTTTTGACCGGGGGGCAGTGAGACTTCATTGTAGTGCAGATTTCCTTTGCAAGCTTGATTGGTTGGCCTAAAAGGGCGTATGCGTTTTTTCCTTAATATATTCAGGAAAAAACGCATACGCCCTTTTTGGCCAAGTGCATCATTGTGTATGTTCTGCCTCTTTTCCTATGCTTTACATGCAATTCCAGTCTACCTCCTGAAATTGGTTTCCTGCAATTCTGCCCCGCTTTCAAGTGCTCTTGGCAGCCATAATTCAATATATTTTTGGACGATAGCTGTCATTTTTAAGTCTGCAGGTTTGTGAATTACAGTGCCCCTGAGCTCCTTTCTTCAACTCGCTTTCTTCTGGGATGGCCGCAACACCGCAGGATTGCTTCAGGCCCTAATCTGGTTCCGGCACGGCACGCTGAGCCTTTGGTTAATTCCTCTTCCTGGTGGGAAATGTGAGATAAATTTGCCCGTCCAGACACCTCCAGCTAGTCTCTCATTGGTTCTCCCTATTCCTGTTCATTTTCCGCAGAAATTGCAAACTGGGCCAAACAGGAGGTTAAAGGCACTGACTCTCCAAGTCGGGAGAGAGTTAGTAAAGCGTCTGGAATGTTGCACCCGAGTACCAGGGGACGAGAACTGAGACATATTGGAACATGTCTCCCGACCACACGGTTGATCATACTCTGGGTTCCACATGCATGTTTTAGCTGAAGGAAGAATCCCTTAAACCTGGAGATTTGAGACCCATGGAATGGGTACCATGCAATATGACTGCAAAGGGTCTTCATTTGCTCACCGAACCTCTCCAATCCTATCACTGCTGCGTTTATGCCCCTGTACACACGCTTGATTCTCTTTCGGAGACATAGCAATCCATAGGTTTTAAATTACTTACTAGTCAGGTACATTCTTAGGCGTTTAATATGGGGTGTTGAGTCCATTTCGTTGAGCAAGGAGTAGCTCTTTCTATTCCATATTTGGCTTAAGGAACTTTATCTGTGCTCATTTCAATCTGTGGTTTTATGCAGCACCCCAACTCACCTTTCCCCTTAAGCAAGCATAAGTTGGTTTTCTAAATTTGAAACCCTGTTCTGTTTTGTAATCCAGTTCTTGTGTAGCCAAGTTTACATTCCGTGTATTAGTGATATCTTATGATGTTTCTTTTTCTGTGTAACTTATTTCAGTTGGAAGCATCATACCTGAATCCACTCATTATGCTGCTACGGGCCTGATGACATAGATGTCATTGCTGAGTGATATTGCATTGTACGTAAGTACCACAACTTCTTTATCCATTTTGCGCTTTCTGCGATATTGAACTTGTACCATAAACGAGGTTCTTGTAAACAGAGCCGTCCGAATCTTTGGGGTGGCTGTGTCTTTTTGATTTTAATTTCCCTAAGCTATAGGACCATAAGTGGAAGTGTCCCAGGCTCTGTTGCTTTGTTTTTTAGATGTTTCAGGAAACAACATACACTTCTCCCGAGTGGCTGTTGGCAATTTACATCCCACCCATCAGCATAACAAGGCTCCCAGTTCTCCATGGCCTGTCCTGCCTTTCTGGATTCTACACATTTTGTAGATGGCCCTTTTGACCGGGGGGATGTGAGACTTCATTGTAGTGCAGATTTCCTTTGCAAGCTTGCTTGGTTGGCCAAAAAGGGCGTATGCGTTTTTTCCTGAATATATTCAGGAAAAAACGCATACGCCCTTTTTGGCCAAGTGCATCATTGTGGACGTTCTGCCTCTTTTCCTATGCTTTAAATGCAATTCCAGTCTACCTCCTGAAATCGGTTTCCTGCAATTCTGCCCTGCTTTCAAGTCCTCTTGGCAGCCTTACTTCAGTATATTTTTGGACGATAGCTGTCATTTATAACTCTGCAGGTTTGTGAATTACAGTGCCCCTGAGCTCCTTTCTTCAAGTCGCTTTCTTGTGAGCTGGCCGCAACACCGCAGGATTGCTTCAGGCCCTATACTTGTTCCGGCACGGCACGCTGAGCCTTTGGTTAATTCCTCTTCCTGGTGGGAAATGAGAGTTAAATTTGCCCGTCCAGACACCTCCAGCTAGTCTCTCATTGGTTCTCCCTATTCCTGTTCATCTTACGCAGAAATTGCAAACAGGGCCAAACAGGAGGTTAAAGGCACTGACTCTCCAAGTCGGGAGAGTGTTAGTAAAGCATCTGGAATGTTGCACCCGAGTACCAGGGGACGAGAATGGAGACATATTTGAACACATCTCCGGAGCACACGTTTGATCATACTCTGAGTTCCACATGCATGGTTTAGCTGAAGGAAGAATCCCTTAAAGCTGGAGAGTTGAGACCCGTGGAATGGGTACCATGCAATATGACTTCAAAGTGTCTTCATTTGCTCACCGAACCTCTCCCATCCTATCACTGCTGCGTTTATGCCCCTTTACACACGCTTGATTCTCTTTCGGAGACATAGCAATCCATAGGTTTTAAGATACTTACTAGTCAGGTACATTCTTAGGCGTTTAATATAGGGTGTTGAGTCCATTTCGTTGAGCAAGGAGTAGCTCTTGTCTATTCCATATTTGGCTTAAGGAACTTTATCTGTGCTCATTTCAATCTCTGGTTTTATGCAGCACCCCAACTCACCTTTCCCCTTAAGCAAGCATAAGTTGGTTTTCTAAATTTGAGACCCTGTTCTGTTTTGTAATCCAGTTCCTGTGTAGCCAAGTTTACATTCTGTGTATTAGTGATATCTTATGATGTTTCTTTTTCTTTGTGACTTATTTCAGTTAGAATCATCATACCTGAATCCACTCATTATGCTGCTACGGGCCTGATGACATAGATTTCATTGCTGAGTGATATTGCATTGTACGTAAGTACCACAACTTCTTTATCCATTTTTCACTTTCTGCAATATTGAACTTGTACCATAAACGAGGTTCTTGTAAACAGAGCCGTCCCAAACTTTGGGGTGGCTGTGTCTTTTTGATTTTAATTTCCCTAAGCTATAGGACCATAAGTGGAAGTGCCCTAGGCTCTGTTGCTTTGTTTTTTAGATGTTTCAGGAAACACCATACACTTCTCCCGAGTGGCTTTTGGCAATTTATATCCGACCCATCAGCATAACAAGGCTGCCAGTTCTCCATGGCCTGTCCTGCCTTTCTGGATTCTACACTTTTTTCAGATGGCCCTTTTGACCGGGGGGAAGTGAGACTTCATTGTAGTGCAGATTTCCTTTGCAAGCTTGCTTGGTTGGCCAAAAAGGGCGTATGCGTTTTTTCCTGAATATATTCAGGAAAAAACGCATACGCACTTTTTGGCCAAGTGCATCATTGTCGACGTTCTGCCTCTTTTCCTATGCTTTAAATGCAAATCCAGTCTACCTCCTGAAATCGGTTTCCTGCAATACTGCCCCGCTTTCAAGTCCTCTTGGCAGCCTTACTTCAGTATATTTTTGGACGATAGCTGTCATTTATAACTCTGCAGTTTTGTGAATTACAGTGCCCCTGAGCTCCTTTCTTCAACTCGCTTTCTTGTGAGCTGGCCCCAACACCGCAGGATTGCTTCAGGCCCTAATCTGGTTCCGGCACGGCACGCTGACCCTTAGGTTAATTCCTCTTCCTGGTGGGAAATGAGAGTTAAATTTGCCCGTCCAGACACCTCCAGCTAGTCTCTCATTGGTTCTCCCTATTCCTGTTCATCTTCCGCAGAAATTGCAAACTGGGCCAAACAGGAGGTTAAAGGCACTGACTCTCCAAGTCGGGAGAGTGTTAGTAAAGCGTCTGGAATGTTGCACCCGAGTACCAGGGGACGAGAACGGAGACATATTGGAACACGTCTCCCGAGCACACGTTTGATCATACTCTGGGTTTCACATGCATGGTTTAGCTGAAGGAAGAATCCCTTAAAGCTGGAGAGTTGAGACCCGTGGAATGGGTACCATGCAATATGAGTTCAAAGGGTCTTCATTTGCTCACTGAACCTCTCCAATCCTATCACTGCTGCGTTTATGCCCCTGTACACACGCTTGATTTTCTTTCGGAGACATAGCAATCCATAGCTCTTAAGATACTTACTAGTCAGGTACATTCTTAGGCGTTCAATATGGGGTGTTGAGTCCATTTCGTTGAGCTAGGAGTAGCTCTTGTCTATTACATTTTTGGCTTAAGGAACTTTATCTGTGCTCATTTCAATCTCTGGTTTTATGCAGCACCCCAACTCACCTTTCCCCTTAAGCAAGCATAAGTTGGTTTTCTAAATTTGAGACCCTGTTCTGTTTTGTAATCCAGTTCCTGTGTAGCCAAGTTTACATTCCGTGTATTAGTGATAACTTATGATGTTTCTTTTTCTGTGTGACTTATTTCAGTTAGAATCATTATACCTGAATCCACTCATTATGCTGCTATAGGCCTGATGACATAGATGTCATTGCTGAGTGATATTGCATTGTACGTAAGTACCACAACTTCTTTATCCATTTTGCGCTTTCTGTGATATTGAACTTGTACCGTAAACGAGGTTCTTGTAAAAGAGCCGTCCCAAATTTTGGGGTGGCTGTGTCTTTTTGATTTTAATTTCCCTAAGCTATAGGACCATAAGTGGAAGTGCCCTAGGCTCTGTTGTTTTGTTTTTTAGATGTTTCAGGAAACACCATACACTTCTCCCGAGTGGCTGTTGGCAATTTATATCCCACCCATCAGCATAACCATGCTCCCAGTTCTCCATGGTCTGTCCTGCCTTTCTGGATTCTACACATTTTGTAGATGGCCCTTTTGACCGGGGGGCAGTGAGACTTCATTGTAGTGCAGATTTCCTTTGCAAGCTTGCTTGGTTGGCCAAAAAGGGCGTATGCGTTTTTTCCTGAATATATTCAGGAAAAAACGCATACGCCCTTTTTGGCCAAGTGCATCATTGTGGACGTTCTGCCTCTTTTCCTATGCTTTAAATGCAATTCCAGTCTACCTCCTGAAATCGGTTTCCTGCAATTCTGCCCCGCTTTCAAGTCCTCTTGGCAGCCTTACTTCAGTATATTTCTGGACGATAGCTGTCATTTATAACTCTGCAGGTTTGTGAATTACAGTGCCCCTGAGCTCCTTTCTTCAACTCGCTTTCTTGTGAGCTGGCCGCAACACCGCAGGATTGCTTCAGGCCCTAGTGTGGTTTTGGCATGGCACGCTGAGCCTTTGGTTAATTCCTCTTCCTGGTGGGAAATGAGAGTTAAATTTCCCCGTCCAGACATCTCCAGCTAGTCTCTCATTGTTTCTCCCTATTCCTGTTCATTTTCCGCAGGTATTGCAAACTGGGCCAAACAGGAGGTTAAAGGCACTGACTCTCCAAGTTGGGAGAGTGTTACTAAAGCGTCTGGAATGTTGCACCCAAGTAGAAAGGGACGAAAACTGAGACACATTTGAACACGTTTCCCGATCACACAGTGGATCATACTCTGGGTTCCACATGCATGTTTTAGCTGAAGCAAGAATCTCTTAAACCTGGAGAGTTGAGACCCATGGAATGTGTACCATGCAGTATGACTTCAAAGGGTCTGCATTTGCTCACCGAACCTCACCAATCCTATCACTGCTGCACTTATGCCGCTGTACACACGGTTGATTCTCTTTCAGAGACATATAAATCCATAGGTTTTAAGATTCTTCCTAGTCAGGTATATTCTTAGGCGTTTAATATGGCGTGTTGAGTCCACTTCGTTGAGCAAGGAGTAGTTCTTGTCTATTACATATTTGGCTTATGGAACGGTATCTGTGCTAAGTTCAATCTCTGGTTTTATGCAGCACCCCAACTCACCTTTCCCCTTAAGCAAGCATAAGTTGGTTTTCAACATTTGAGACCCTGTTCTGTTTTGTAATTCAGTTCCTGTGTAGCCTAGTTTACATTCCGTGTAGTAGTGATATCTTATGATGTTTCTTTTTCTGTGTGACTTATTTCACTTAGAATCATCGTACCTGAATCCACTCATTATGCTGCTACGGGCCTGATGACATAGATTTCATTGCTGAGTGATATTGCATTGTACGTAAGTACCACAACATCTTTATCCATTTTTCGCTTTCTGCGACATTGAACTTGTACCGTAAATGAGGTTCTTGTAAACAGAGCCGTCCCAAACTTTCGGGTGGCTGTGTCTTTTTGATTTTAATTTCCCTACCTTATAGGACTATAAGAGGAAGTGCCCTAGGCTCTGTTGCTTTGTTTTTTGGATGTTTCAGGAAACACCATACACTTCTCCCGAGGGGCTGTTGGCAATTTTCATCCCGCCCATCAGCATAACAAGGCTCCCAGTTCTCCATGGCCTGTCCTGCCTTTCTGGATTTTACACTTTTTTCAGATGGCCCTTTTGACCGGGGGGCAGTGAGACTTCATTGTAGTGCAGATTTTTTTGCAAGCTTGCTTGGTTGGCCTAAAAGGGCGTATGCGTTTTTTCCTTAATATATTCAGGAAAAAACGCATACGCCCTTTTTGGCCAAGTGCATCATTGTGTATGTTCTGCCTCTTTTCCTATGCTTTACATGCAATTCCAGTCTACCTCCTGAAATTGGTTTCCTGCAATTCTGCCCCGCTTTCAAGTGCTCTTGGCAGCCATAATTCAATATATTTTTGGACGATAGCTGTCATATTTAAGTCTGCAGGTTTGTGAATTACAGTGCCCCTGAGCTCCTTTCTTCAACTCGCTTTCTTCTGGGATGGCCGCAACACCGCAGGATTGCTTCAGGCCCTAATCTGGTTCCGGCACGGCACGCTGAGCCTTTGGTTAATTCCTCTTCCTGGTGGGAAATGTGAGATAAATTTGCCCGTCCAGACACCTCCAGCTAGTCTCTCATTGTTTCTCCCTATTCCTGTTCATTTTCCGCAGAAATTGCAAACTGGGCCAAACAGGAGGTTAAAGGCACTGACTCTCCAAGTCGGGAGAGAGTTAGTAAAGCGTCTGGAATGTTGCACCCGAGTACCAGGGGACGAGAACTGAGACATATTGGAACACGTCTCCCGACCACACGGTTGATCATACTCTGGGTTCCACATGCATGTTTTAGCTGAAGGAAGAATCCCTTAAACCTGGAGATTTGAGACCCATGGAATGGGTACCATGCAATATGACTGCAAAGGGTCTTCATTTGCTCACCGAACCTCTCCAATCCTATCACTGCTGCGTTTATGCCCCTGTACACACGCTTGATTCTCTTTCGGAGACATAGCAATCCATAGGTTTTAAATTACTTACTAGTCAGGTACATTCTTAGGCGTTTAATATGGGGTGTTGAGTCCATTTCGTTGAGCAAGGAGTAGCTCTTTCTATTCCATATTTGGCTTAAGGAACTTTATCTGTGCTCATTTCAATGTCTGCTTTTTTGCAGCACCCCAACTCACCTTTCCCCTTAAGCAAGCATAAGTTGGTTTTCTAAATTTGAGACCCTGTTCTGTTTTGTAATCCAGTTCTTGTGTAGCCAAGTTTACATTCCGTGTATTAGTGATATCTTATGATGTTTCTTTTTCTGTGTAACTTATTTCAGTTGGAAGCATCATACCTGAATCCACTCATTATGCTGCTACGGGCCTGATGACATAGATGTCATTGCTGAGTGATATTGCATTGTACGTAAGTACCACAACTTCTTTATCCATTTTGCGCTTTCTGCGATATTGAACTTGTACCATAAACGAGGTTCTTGTAAACAGAGCCGTCCCAATCTTTGGGGTGGCTGTGTCTTTTTGATTTTAATTTCCCTAAGCTATAGGACCATAAGTGGAAGTGTCCCAGGCTCTGTTGCTTTGTTTTTTAGATGTTTCAGGAAACAACATACACTTCTCCCGAGTGGCTGTTGGCAATTTACATCCCACTCATCAGCATAACAAGGCTCCCAGTTCTCCATGGCCTGTCCTGCCTTTCTGGATTCTACACATTTTGTAGATGGCCCTTTTGACCGGGGGGATGTGAGACTTCATTGTAGTGCAGATTTCCTTTGCAAGCTTGCTTGGTTGGCCAAAAAGGGCGTATGCGTTTTTTCCTGAATATATTCAGGAAAAAACGCATACGCCCTTTTTGGCCAAGTGCATCATTGTGGACGTTCTGCCTCTTTTCCTATGCTTTAAATGCAATTCCAGTCTACCTCCTGAAATCGGTTTCCTGCAATTCTGCCCTGCTTTCAAGTCCTCTTGGCAGCCTTACTTCAGTATATTTTTGGACGATAGCTGTCATTTATAACTCTGCAGGTTTGTGAATTACAGTGCCCCTGAGCTCCTTTCTTCAAGTCGCTTTCTTGTGAGCTGGCCGCAACACCGCAGGATTGCTTCAGGCCCTATACTTGTTCCGGCACGGCACGCTGAGCCTTTGGTTAATTCCTCTTCCTGGTGGGAAATGAGAGTTAAATTTGCCCGTCCAGACACCTCCAGCTAGTCTCTCATTGGTTCTCCCTATTCCTGTTCATCTTACGCAGAAATTGCAAACAGGGCCAAACAGGAGGTTAAAGGCACTGACTCTCCAAGTCGGGAGAGTGTTAGTAAAGCATCTGGAATGTTGCACCCGAGTACCAGGGGACGAGAATGGAGACATATTTGAACACATCTCCGGAGCACACGTTTGATCATACTCTGAGTTCCACATGCATGGTTTAGCTGAAGGAAGAATCCCTTAAAGCTGGAGAGTTGAGACCCGTGGAATGGGTACCATGCAATATGACTTCAAAGTGTCTTCATTTGCTCACCGAACCTCTCCCATCCTATCACTGCTGCGTTTATGCCCCTTTACACACGCTTGATTCTCTTTCGGAGACATAGCAATCCATAGGTTTTAAGATACTTACTAGTCAGGTACATTCTTAGGCGTTTAATATAGGGTGTTGAGTCCATTTCGTTGAGCAAGGAGTAGCTCTTGTCTATTCCATATTTGGCTTAAGGAACTTTATCTGTGCTCATTTCAATCTCTGGTTTTATGCAGCACCCCAACTCACCTTTCCCCTTAAGCAAGCATAAGTTGGTTTTCTAAATTTGAGACCCTGTTCTGTTTTGTAATCCAGTTCCTGTGTAGCCAAGTTTACATTCTGTGTATTAGTGATATCTTATGATGTTTCTTTTTCTTTGTGACTTATTTCAGTTAGAATCATCATACCTGAATCCACTCATTATGCTGCTACGGGCCTGATGACATAGATTTCATTGCTGAGTGATATTGCATTGTACGTAAGTACCACAACTTCTTTATCCATTTTTCACTTTCTGCAATATTGAACTTGTACCATAAACGAGGTTCTTGTAAACAGAGCCGTCCCAAACTTTGGGGTGGCTGTGTCTTTTTGATTTTAATTTCCCTAAGCTATAGGACCATAAGTGGAAGTGCCCTAGGCTCTGTTGCTTTGTTTTTTAGATGTTTCAGGAAACACCATACACTTCTCCCGAGTGGCTTTTGGCAATTTATATCCGACCCATCAGCATAACAAGGCTGCCAGTTCTCCATGGCCTGTCCTGCCTTTCTGGATTCTACACTTTTTTCAGATGGCCCTTTTGACCGGGGGGAAGTGAGACTTCATTGTAGTGCAGATTTCCTTTGCAAGCTTGCTTGGTTGGCCAAAAAGGGCGTATGCGTTTTTTCCTGAATATATTCAGGAAAAAACGCATACGCACTTTTTGGCCAAGTGCATCATTGTCGACGTTCTGCCTCTTTTCCTATGCTTTAAATGCAAATCCAGTCTACCTCCTGAAATCGGTTTCCTGCAATACTGCCCCGCTTTCAAGTCCTCTTGGCAGCCTTACTTCAGTATATTTTTGGACGATAGCTGTCATTTATAACTCTGCAGTTTTGTGAATTACAGTGCCCCTGAGCTCCTTTCTTCAACTCGCTTTCTTGTGAGCTGGCCCCAACACCGCAGGATTGCTTCAGGCCCTAATCTGGTTCCGGCACGGCACGCTGACCCTTAGGTTAATTCCTCTTCCTGGTGGGAAATGAGAGTTAAATTTGCCCGTCCAGACACCTCCAGCTAGTCTCTCATTGGTTCTCCCTATTCCTGTTCATCTTCCGCAGAAATTGCAAACTGGGCCAAACAGGAGGTTAAAGGCACTGACTCTCCAAGTCGGGAGAGTGTTAGTAAAGCGTCTGGAATGTTGCACCCGAGTACCAGGGGACGAGAACGGAGACATATTGGAACACGTCTCCCGAGCACACGTTTGATCATACTCTGGGTTTCACATGCATGGTTTAGCTGAAGGAAGAATCCCTTAAAGCTGGAGAGTTGAGACCCGTGGAATGGGTACCATGCAATATGAGTTCAAAGGGTCTTCATTTGCTCACTGAACCTCTCCAATCCTATCACTGCTGCGTTTATGCCCCTGTACGCACGCTTGATTTTCTTTCGGAGACATAGCAATCCATAGCTCTTAAGATACTTACTAGTCAGGTACATTCTTAGGCGTTCAATATGGGGTGTTGAGTCCATTTCGTTGAGCTAGGAGTAGCTCTTGTCTATTACATTTTTGGCTTAAGGAACTTTATCTGTGCTCATTTCAATCTCTGGTTTTATGCAGCACCCCAACTCACCTTTCCCCTTAAGCAAGCATAAGTTGGTTTTCTAAATTTGAGACCCTGTTCTGTTTTGTAATCCAGTTCCTGTGTAGCCAAGTTTACATTCCGTGTATTAGTGATAACTTATGATGTTTCTTTTTCTGTGTGACTTATTTCAGTTAGAATCATTATACCTGAATCCACTCATTATGCTGCTATAGGCCTGATGACATAGATGTCATTGCTGAGTGATATTGCATTGTACGTAAGTACCACAACTTCTTTATCCATTTTGCGCTTTCTGTGATATTGAACTTGTACCGTAAACGAGGTTCTTGTAAAAGAGCCGTCCCAAATTTTGGGGTGGCTGTGTCTTTTTGATTTTAATTTCCCTAAGCTATAGGACCATAAGTGGAAGTGCCCTAGGCTCTGTTGTTTTGTTTTTTAGATGTTTCAGGAAACACCATACACTTCTCCCGAGTGGCTGTTGGCAATTTATATCCCACCCATCAGCATAACCATGCTCCCAGTTCTCCATGGTCTGTCCTGCCTTTCTGGATTCTACACATTTTGTAGATGGCCCTTTTGACCGGGGGGCAGTGAGACTTCATTGTAGTGCAGATTTCCTTTGCAAGCTTGCTTGGTTGGCCAAAAAGGGCGTATGCGTTTTTTCCTGAATATATTCAGGAAAAAACGCATACGCCCTTTTTGGCCAAGTGCATCATTGTGGACGTTCTGCCTCTTTTCCTATGCTTTAAATGCAATTCCAGTCTACCTCCTGAAATCGGTTTCCTGCAATTCTGCCCCGCTTTCAAGTCCTCTTGGCAGCCTTACTTCAGTATATTTCTGGACGATAGCTGTCATTTATAACTCTGCAGGTTTGTGAATTACAGTGCCCCTGAGCTCCTTTCTTCAACTCGCTTTCTTGTGAGCTGGCCGCAACACCGCAGGATTGCTTCAGGCCCTAGTGTGGTTTTGGCATGGCACGCTGAGCCTTTGGTTAATTCCTCTTCCTGGTGGGAAATGAGAGTTAAATTTCCCCGTCCAGACATCTCCAGCTAGTCTCTCATTGTTTCTCCCTATTCCTGTTCATTTTCCGCAGGTATTGCAAACTGGGCCAAACAGGAGGTTAAAGGCACTGACTCTCCAAGTTGGGAGAGTGTTACTAAAGCGTCTGGAATGTTGCACCCAAGTAGAAAGGGACGAAAACTGAGACACATTTGAACACGTTTCCCGATCACACAGTGGATCATACTCTGGGTTCCACATGCATGTTTTAGCTGAAGCAAGAATCTCTTAAACCTGGAGAGTTGAGACCCATGGAATGTGTACCATGCAGTATGACTTCAAAGGGTCTGCATTTGCTCACCGAACCTCACCAATCCTATCACTGCTGCGCTTATGCCGCTGTACACACGGTTGATTCTCTTTCAGAGACATATAAATCCATAGGTTTTAAGATTCTTCCTAGTCAGGTATATTCTTAGGCGTTTAATATGGCGTGTTGAGTCCACTTCGTTGAGCAAGGAGTAGCTCTTGTCTATTACATATTTGGCTTATGGAACGGTATCTGTGCTAAGTTCAATCTCTGGTTTTATGCAGCACCCCAACTCACCTTTCCCCTTAAGCAAGCATAATTTGTTTTTTGACATTTGAGACGCTGTTCTGTTTTGTAATTCAGTTCCTGTGTAGCCAAGTTTACATTCCGTGTAGTAGTGATATCTTATGATGTTTCTTTTTCTGTGTGACTTATTTCACTTAGAATCATCGTACCTGAATCCACTCATTATGCTGCTATGGGCCTGATGACATAGATTTCATTGCTGAGTGATATTGCATTGTACGTAAGTACCACAACTTCTTTATCCATTTTTCGCTTTCTGCGACAATGAACTTGAACCGTAAACGAGGTTCTTGTAAACAGAGCCGTCCCAAACTTTGGGGTGGCTGTGTCTTTTTTATTTTAATTTCCATAAGCTACAGGACCATAAGTCGAAGTGCCCTAGGCTCTGTTGCTTTGTTTTTTGGATGTTTCAGGAAACATCATACACTTCTCCAGAGTGGCTGTTGGCAATTTACATCCCGCCCATCAGCATAACAAGGCTCCCAGTTCTCCATGGCCTGTCCTGCCTTTCTGGATTTTACACTTTTTTCAGATGGCCCTTTTGACCGGGGGGCAGTGAGACTTCATTGTAGTGCAGATTTCCTTTGCAAGCTTGCTTGGTTGGCCAAAAAGGGCGTATGCGTTTTTTCCTGAATATATTCAGGAAAAAACGCATACGCCCTTTTTGGCCAAGTGCATCATTGTGGATGTTCTGCCTCTTTTCCTATGCTTTACATGCAATTCCAGTCTACCTCCTGAAATCGGTTTCCTGCAATTCTGCCCCGCTTTCAAGTGCTCTTGGCAGCCTTACTTCAATATATTTTTGGACGATAGCTGTCATTTATAACTCTGCAGGTTTGTGAATTACAGTGCCCCTGAGCTCCTTTCTTCAACTCGCTTTCTTGTGAGCTGGCCGCAACACTGCAGGATTGCTTCAGGCCCTAGTGTGGTTCCGGCACGGCACGCTGAGCCTTTGCTTAATTCCTCTTCCTGGTGGGAAATGAGAGATAAATTTGCCCGTCCAGACACCTCCAGCTAGTCTCTCATTCGTTCTCCCTATTCCTGTTCATCTTACGCAGAAATTGCCAACAGGAGGTTAAAGGCACTGACTCTCCAAGTGGGGAGAGTGTTAGTAAAGCTTCTGGAATGTTGCACCGGAGTACCAGGGGACGAAAACTGAGACACAGTGGAACATGTTTCCCGATCACACGGTGGATCATACTCTGGGTTCCACATGCACGTTTTAGCTGAAGGAAGAATCCCATAAACCTGGAGAGTTGAGACCCGTGGAATGGGTACCATGCAATATGACTTCAAATGGTCTGCATTTGCTCACCGAACCTCACCAATCCTATCACTGCTGAGTTTATGCCGCTGTCCACACGCTTGATTCTCTTTCAGAGACATATAAATCCATAGGTTTTAAGATTCTTCCTAGTCAGGTATATTCTTAAGCGTTTAATATGGGGTGTTGAGTCCACTTCGTTGAGGAAGGAGTAGCTCTTGTCTATTACATATTTGGCTTATGGAACGGTATCTGTGCTAATTTCAATCTCTGGTTTTAGGCAGCACCCCAACTCACCTTTCCCCTTAAGCAAGCATAAGTTGGTTTTCAACATTTGAGACCCTGTTCTGTTTTGTAATTCAGTTCCTGTGTAGCCAAGTTTACATTCCGTGTAGTAGTGATATCTTATGATGTTTCTTTTTCTGTGTGACTTATTTCACTTAGAATCATCGTACCTGAATCCACTCATTATGCTGCTACGGGCCTGATGACATAGATTTCATTGCTGAGTGATATTGCATTGTACGTAAGTACCACAACATCTTTATCCATTTTTCGCTTTCTGCGACATTGAACTTGTACCGTAAATGAGGTTCTTGTAAACAGAGCCATCCCAAACTTTCGGGTGGCTGTGTCTTTTTGATTTTAATTTCCCTACCTTATAGGACTATAAGAGGAAGTGCCCTAGGCTCTGTTGCTTTGTTTTTTGGATGTTTCAGGAAACACCATACACTTCTCCCGAGGGGCTGTTGGCAATTTTCATCCCGCCCATCAGCATAACAAGGCTCCCAGTTCTCCATGGCCTGTCCTGCCTTTCTGGATTTTACACTTTTTTCAGATGGCCCTTTTGACCGGGGGGCAGTGAGACTTCATTGTAGTGCAGATTTTTTTGCAAGCTTGCTTGGTTGGCCTAAAAGGGCGTATGCGTTTTTTCCTTAATATATTCAGGAAAAAACGCATACGCCCTTTTTGGCCAAGTGCATCATTGTGTATGTTCTGCCTCTTTTCCTATGCTTTACATGCAATTCCAGTCTACCTCCTGAAATTGGTTTCCTGCAATTCTGCCCCGCTTTCAAGTGCTCTTGGCAGCCATAATTCAATATATTTTTGGACGATAGCTGTCATTTTTAAGTCTGCAGGTTTGTGAATTACAGTGCCCCTGAGCTCCTTTCTTCAACTCGCTTTCTTCTGGGATGGCCGCAACACCGCAGGATTGCTTCAGGCCCTAATCTGGTTCCGGCACGGCACGCTGAGCCTTTGGTTAATTCCTCTTCCTGGTGGGAAATGTGAGATAAATTTGCCCGTCCAGACACCTCCAGCTAGTCTCTCATTGGTTCTCCCTATTCCTGTTCATTTTCCACAGAAATTGCAAACTGGGCCAAACAGGAGGTTAAAGGCACTGACTCTCCAAGTCGGGAGAGAGTTAGTAAAGCGTCTGGAATGTTGCACCCGAGTACCAGGGGACGAGAACTGAGACATATTGGAACACGTCTCCCGACCACACGGTTGATCATACTCTGGGTTCCACATGCATGTTTTAGCTGAAGGAAGAATCCCTTAAACCTGGAGATTTGAGACCCATGGAATGGGTACCATGCAATATGACTGCAAAGGGTCTTCATTTGCTCACCGAACCTCTCCAATCCTATCACTGCTGCGTTTATGCCCCTGTACACACGCTTGATTCTCTTTCGGAGACATAGCAATCCATAGGTTTTAAATTACTTACTAGTCAGGTACATTCTTAGGCGTTTAATATGGGGTGTTGAGTCCATTTCGTTGAGCAAGGAGTAGCTCTTTCTATTCCATATTTGGCTTAAGGAACTTTATCTGTGCTCATTTCAATGTCTGCTTTTTTGCAGCACCCCAACTCACCTTTCCCCTTAAGCAAGCATAAGTTGGTTTTCTAAATTTGAGACCCTGTTCTGTTTTGTAATCCAGTTCTTGTGTAGCCAAGTTTACATTCCGTGTATTAGTGATATCTTATGATGTTTCTTTTTCTGTGTAACTTATTTCAGTTGGAAGCATCATACCTGAATCCACTCATTATGCTGCTACGGGCCTGATGACATAGATGTCATTGCTGAGTGATATTGCATTGTACGTAAGTACCACAACTTCTTTATCCATTTTGCGCTTTCTGCGATATTGAACTTGTACCATAAACGAGGTTCTTGTAAACAGAGCCGTCCGAATCTTTGGGGTGGCTGTGTCTTTTTGATTTTAATTTCCCTAAGCTATAGGACCATAAGTGGAAGTGTCCCAGGCTCTGTTGCTTTGTTTTTTAGATGTTTCAGGAAACAACATACACTTCTCCCGAGTGGCTGTTGGCAATTTATATCCCACCCATCAGCATAACAAGGCTCCCAGTTCTCCATGGCCTGTCCTGCCTTTCTGGATTCTACACATTTTGTAGATGGCCCTTTTGACCGGGGGGATGTGAGACTTCATTGTAGTGCAGATTTCCTTTGCAAGCTTGCTTGGTTGGCCAAAAAGGGCGTATGCGTTTTTTCCTGAATATATTCAGGAAAAAACGCATACGCCCTTTTTGGCCAAGTGCATCATTGTGGACGTTCTGCCTCTTTTCCTATGCTTTAAATGCAATTCCAGTCTACCTCCTGAAATCGGTTTCCTGCAATTCTGCCCCGCTTTCAAGTCCTCTTGGCAGCCTTACTTCAGTATATTTTTGGACGATAGCTGTCATTTATAACTCTGCAGGTTTGTGAATTACAGTGCCCCTGAGCTCCTTTCTTCAAGTCGCTTTCTTGTGAGCTGGCCGCAACACCGCAGGATTGCTTCAGGCCCTATACTTGTTCCGGCACGGCACGCTGAGCCTTTGGTTAATTCCTCTTCCTGGTGGGAAATGAGAGTTAAATTTGCCCGTCCAGACACCTCCAGCTAGTCTCTCATTGGTTCTCCCTATTCCTGTTCATCTTACGCAGAAATTGCAAACAGGGCCAAACAGGAGGTTAAAGGCACTGACTCTCCAAGTCGGGAGAGTGTTAGTAAAGCATCTGGAATGTTGCACCCGAGTACCAGGGGACGAGAATGGAGACATATTTGAACACATCTCCGGAGCACACGTTTGATCATACTCTGAGTTCCACATGCATGGTTTAGCTGAAGGAAGAATCCCTTAAAGCTGGAGAGTTGAGACCCGTGGAATGGGTACCATGCAATATGACTTCAAAGTGTCTTCATTTGCTCACCGAACCTCTCCAATCCTATCACTGCTGCGTTTATGCCCCTGTACACACGCTTGATTCTCTTTCGGAGACATAGCAATCCATAGGTTTTAAGATACTTACTAGTCAGGTACATTCTTAGGCGTTTAATATAGGGTGTTGAGTCCATTTCGTTGAGCAAGGAGTAGCTCTTGTCTATTCCATATTTGGCTTAAGGAACTTTATCTGTGCTCATTTCAATCTCTGGTTTTATGCAGCACCCCAACTCACCTTTCCCCTTAAGCAAGCATAAGTTGGTTTTCTAAATTTGAGACCCTGTTCTGTTTTGTAATCCAGTTCCTGTGTAGCCAAGTTTACATTCTGTGTATTAGTGATATCTTATGATGTTTCTTTTTCTTTGTGACTTATTTCAGTTAGAATCATCATACCTGAATCCACTCATTATGCTGCTACGGGCCTGATGACATAGATTTCATTGCTGAGTGATATTGCATTGTACGTAAGTACCACAACTTCTTTATCCATTTTTCACTTTCTGCGATATTGAACTTGTACCATAAACGAGGTTCTTGTAAACAGAGCCGTCCCAAACTTTGGGGTGGCTGTGTCTTTTTGATTTTAATTTCCCTAAGCTATAGGACCATAAGTGGAAGTGCCCTAGGCTCTGTTGCTTTGTTTTTTAGATGTTTCAGGAAACACCATACACTTCTCCCGAGTGGCTTTTGGCAATTTATATCCGACCCATCAGCATAACAAGGCTGCCAGTTCTCCATGGCCTGTCCTGCCTTTCTGGATTCTACACTTTTTTCAGATGGCCCTTTTGACCGGGGGGAAGTGAGACTTCATTGTAGTGCAGATTTCCTTTGCAAGCTTGCTTGGTTGGCCAAAAAGGGCGTATGCGTTTTTTCCTGAATATATTTAGGAAAAAACGCATACGCACTTTTTGGCCAAGTGCATCATTGTCGACGTTCTGCCTCTTTTCCTATGCTTTAAATACAAATCCAGTCTACCTCCTGAAATCGGTTTCCTGCAATACTGCCCCGCTTTCAAGTCCTCTTGGCAGCCTTACTTCAGTATATTTTTGGACGATAGCTGTCATTTATAACTCTGCAGTTTTGTGAATTACAGTGCCCCTGAGCTCCTTTCTTCAACTCGCTTTCTTGTGAGCTGGCCCCAACACCGCAGGATTGCTTCAGGCCCTAATCTGGTTCCGGCACGGCACGCTGACCCTTAGGTTAATTCCTCTTCCTGGTGGGAAATGAGAGTTAAATTTGCCCGTCCAGACACCTCCAGCTAGTCTCTCATTGGTTCTCCCTATTCCTGTTCATCTTCCGCAGAAATTGCAAACTGGGCCAAACAGGAGGTTAAAGGCACTGACTCTCCAAGTCGGGAGAGTGTTAGTAAAGCGTCTGGAATGTTGCACCCGAGTACCAGGGGACGAGAACGGAGACATATTGGAACACGTCTACCGATCACACGTTTGATCATACTCTGGGTTCCACATGCATGGTTTAGCTGAAGGAAGAATCCCTTAAACCTGGAGAGTTGAGACCCGTGGAATGGGTACCATGCAATATGAGTTCAAAGGGTCTTCATTTGCTCACTGAACCTCTCCAATCCTATCACTGCTGCGTTTATGCCCCTGTACACACGCTTGATTTTTTTTCGGAGACATAGCAATCCATAGCTCTTAAGATACTTACTAGTCAGGTACATTCTTAGGCGTTCAATATGGGGTGTTGAGTCCATTTCGTTGAGCAAGGAGTAGCTCTTGTCTATTATATTTTTGGCTTAAGGAACTTTATCTGTGCTCATTTCAATCTCTGGTTTTATGCAGCACCCCAACTCACCTTTCCCCTTAAGCAAGCATAAGTTGCTTTTCTAAATTTGAGACCCTGTTCTGTTTTGTAATCCAGTTCCTGTGTAGCCAAGTTTACATTCCGTGTATTAGTGATAACTTATGATGTTTCTTTTTCTGTGTGACTTATTTCAGTTAGAATCATTATACCTGAATCCACTCATTATGCTGCTATAGGCCTGATGACATAGATGTCATTGCTGAGTGATATTGCATTGTACGTAAGTACCACAACTTCTTTATCCATTTTGCGCTTTCTGTGATATTGAACTTGTACCGTAAACGAGGTTCTTGTAAAAGAGCCGTCCCAAATTTTGGGGTGGCTGTGTCTTTTTGATTTTAATTTCCCTAAGCTATAGGACCATAAGTGGAAGTGCCCTAGGCTCTGTTGCTTTGTTTTTTAGATGTTTCAGGAAACACCATACACTTCTCCGGAGTGGCTGTTGGCAATTTACATCCCACCCATCAGCATAACCATGCTCCCAGTTCTCCATGGCCTGTCCTGCCTTTCTGGATTCTACACTTTTTTCAGATGGCCCTTTTGACCAGGGGGCAGGGAGACTTCATTGTAGTGCAGATTTCCTTTGCAAGCTTGCTTGGTTGGCCAAAAAGGGCGTATGCGTTTTTTCCTGAATATATTCAGGAAAAAACGCATACACGCTTTTTGGCCAAGTGCATCATTGTGGACGTCCTGCCTCTTTTCCTATGCTTTAAATGCAATTCCAGTCTACCTCCTGAAATCGGTTTCCTGCAATTCTGCCCCGCTTTCAAGTCCTCTTGGCAGCCTTACTTCAGTATATTTCTGGACGATAGCTGTCATTTATAACTCTGCAGATTTGTGAATTACAGTGACCCTGAGCTCCTTTCTTCAACTCGCTTTCTTGTGAGCTGGCCGCAACACCGCAGGATTGCTTCAGGCCCTAATCTGGTTCCGGCACCGCCCGCTCAGCCTTTGGTTAATTCCTCTTCCTGGTGGGAAATGAGAGTTAAATTTGCCCGTCCAGACACCTCCAGCTAGTCTCTCAATGGTTCTCCCTATAACTGTTCATCTTAAGCAGCAATTGCAAAGTGGGCCAAACAGGAGGGTAAAGGCACTGACTCTCCAAGTCGGGAGAGTGTTACTAAAGCGTCTGGAATGTTGCACCCGAGTACCAGGCGACGAGAACGGAGACATATTTGAACACGTCTCCCGATCACACGTTTGATCATACTCTGAGTTCCACATGCATATTTTAGCTGAAGGAACAATCCCTTAAACCTGGAGAGTGGAGACCCGTGGAATGGGTACCATGCAATATGACTTCAAAGGGTCTTCATTTGCTCACCGAACCTCTCCAATCCTATCACTGCTGCGTTTATGCCAGTGTACACACGCTTGATTCTCTTTCGGAGACATAGCAATCCATAGGTTTTAAGATACTTACTAGTCAGGTACATTCTTAGGCGTTTAATATGGGGTGTTGAGTCCATTTCGTTGAGCAAGGAGTAACTCTTGTCTATTCCATATTTGGCTTAAGGAACTTTATCTGTGCTCATTTCAATCTCTGGTTTTATGCAGCTCCCAAACTCACCTTTCCCCTTAAGCAAGCATAAGTTGGTTTTCTAAATTTGAGACCCTGTTCTGTTTTGTAATCCAGTTCCTGTGTAGCCAAGTTTATATTCCGTGTATTAGTGATATCTTATGATGTTTCTTTTTCTTTGTGACTTATTTCAGTTAGAATCATCATACCTGAATCCACTCATTATGCTGCTATGGGCCTGATGACATAGATGTCATTGCTGAGTGATATTGCATTGTACATAAGTACCACAACTTCTTTATCCATTTTTCACTTTCTGCGATATTGAACTTGTACTGTAAACGAGGTTCTTGTAAACAGAGCCATCCCAAATTTTGAGGTGGCTGTGTCTTTTTGATTTTAATTTCCCTAAGCTATAGGACCATAAGTGGAAGTGCCCTAGGCTCTGTTGCTTTGTTTTTTAGATGTTTCAGGAAACACCATACACTTCTCCGGAGTGGCTGTTGGCAATTTACATCCCGCCCATCAGCATAACAAGGCTCCCAGTTCTCCATGGCCTGTCCTGCCTTTCTGGATTTTATACTTTTTTCAGAATGCCCTTTTGACTGGGGGCAAGTGAGACTTCATTGTAGTGCAGATTTCCTTTGCAAGCTTGCTTGGTTGGCCAGAGAGGGCGTATGTGTTTCTTCCTGAATATATTCAGGATAAAAATAGTTGGCCTTTATAACTCTGCAGGTTTTTGAATTGCAGTGGCCCTTAGTTCCATTTTTCAGCTCTTATTATTGTGATGTTGCCTCGTATCCCCAGGATTTTTTCAGGCCCTATTCTTCTTCTGGGGCGCCTTGCTGTGCCTTTAGTTAATTCTTCTTCCTATGAGAAATTAGAGTGACATGTGGCCTTTGAAACCGCCACAGCTATTTTCTCACTGGTTCCCCCTATTCCCATTCATCCTCCGCACTAACTGCAGACTCTGCGATACTGGAACTTAAAGGCATTGACTCTCCATGTGGGGATGTCGTTAGTAAAGTGGCTGGAATGTTGATCCGGAGCCCCAGGAGAGGAAAATGAGGTGCGTTTTAGAAACCTTTCCCGATCATATGGTATACCATCTGCTGGATTTCCCATGCATGGTTTAGCTGTAGGAAGATTCCCTTCAACCTGCAGTGTTGGGACCCTTGGAATGAGTAGCATGAAGTATTGCATTAAACTTTCGGCAGTTGCTCACCAAAGCTCACCAATCCTCTCAGCCCCAAGTGTCCAGCCTTATGTCTTATCCAGCTGTGGGTTTATATGTGGTCATTCCAGGTTACATCACAGCCCCTGAGCGAATTTTGTAAGAATTTTTCTCTCTTTCATTGTTTCTGCGTTTTGGTTTTAAAATTTATTTCTATAATGGGGTTTAGCTCATTTTCACTGCTGTGTTTGTGCCGCTCTGCACACACTTGATTCCCTTATGGAGATATATCAATACATGGGTTTTAAGATTCTTATTACTCAGATATATTTCTCTGCGGTGTATAGGGGGTGTTGAGGCCAGTTCATTGAGCAAGGTGTAGATCTCCTCTAATACCTATTTGGTTTATTGAACGGTATCTGTGCTAATTTCAAACTCTGGTTTTATGCATCACCCCACCTCTCCTTTCCCCTTAAGCTGACATAAGTGTGTTTTCTAAAATGAGACACTGTTCTGTTTTGTAATTCATTTTTTGTGCAGCCATATTTATCCTCCCTCTATAAGTGATATCTTATGATATGTTTCTTTTTCTGTTTGACTTATTTCAAGTAGTATTATCGGACCTAAATCCACTCTTTATCCTTCTACTAGCCTTATTACATTGATTTCATGGTGAAGAGATATTCCATTGTACATAAGTACCACATTTTCTTTATCCATTGTTCTCTTTCCTGGGATATTTAAGGTGTACTGAAGTTGAGGTTCTTGTAAACAGAGTAGCCCTAAACTGTGGTGTGCTTGTGTCTTGTTGATTTTTAGACTTCCCTAGATATACTCCCGTGATTGGAAGTGCCCTATGCTCTGTAGCTCTGTTTTTTAGATGATTTAGGAACCACCATACACTTCTCCAGAGTGGCTCTCGGCAGTTCACACACTGTCCATCAGCGTAAAAAGGCTCCCTGTTCTCCATGGCCTGTCCTGCATTTCTGGTTTTTACAATTTTTTCGGATGGCCCTTTTGACCGGTGGGAAATGAGACTTCTTTGTTGTGCACATTTGCATTGCTTGCTTGCTTGGTTGCCCATAAAGTGCGCATGCGTTTTTTCCTGGATATATTCAGGAAAAAACGCATACTCCCTTTTGGGCCAACTGCATCATTGTCGAAATTCTGCCGCTTTTCATATGCTTTAAAGACGAGTCCAATCTATCTCTTGAAATTTGTTTCTTGCAATTCTGTCTTGCATTCAGATCCTCTTCTTTGCCTTACCTCAACATATTTTTGGACGTTAGTTTTCATTTATAACTCTGCAGGTTTGTGAATTGCAGTGACCCTGAGCTCCATTTTTTAAGTTGCTCTTTTGTGAGCTGGCCTCAAAGCCGCAGGATTGCTTCAGGCCCTATTTTGGCTCCGGCGAGGCGGGCTGAGCCTTTTTTAAATTCTTATTCTTAATGGGAAATTAGAGTGACATGTGCCCGTCCAAACCCCTACAACGATTCTCTCATTGGTTCCCCCTCTTCCCGTTCATCCTCCTCACAATTTGCAAAATGTGTGAAACAGAAGTTGAAATGTGCTGATTCTCCAAGTGGGGAGATTCTAAGTAACGTGGCTGGAATGATGAACAGGAGCACCAGGAGAGGATAAATGAGGTGCATTTTAGACACATCTCCCGATCACATGGTGTACAGTCCTCTGGGTTTTCCATGCATGTTTTAGCTGTAGGAAGATTCCTTGAACCTGCAGATTTGGGACCCATTGAATGGGTACCAGGTAGTATTACTTTAAAGGGTGTGCATTTCCTCACCCAACCTCACATTTCTCTTAGCGCGAACAGTTTCCAGCCTTATGTCTCATCCTGCTGTGGGTCTAGATGTGTTCAATCCATGTTGCATCACCGTCCCTGAGGAAAAGTTGTAAGAGGTTTTCTCTGTCTCTCTGTCGTTTATTTTTTTCAATTTATTACTATATTGGTTACAGCTGATTTTCAAAGCTCTGTTCCTTGCTGCTGTACATCCACTTGATTCGCGTACAGAGAGACATCAATAAATTCTTTTTCAGATTCTTACCAGTCATAGATATTCTTTTCTGGTGGCTTGAGTGTGCTGAGTGCAGTTCTTTTAGCTACCGTGTAGGCCTTGTTGATTATCAGTTTGGTATTTGGAATGGTATCTTTGCTAATTTCAACCTCCTGGATGATGCCTCACCCCTCCCCACCTTTCCCGTTTAGCAGCCTTATGTGTGTTTTCTACATATTTGACTATGTTTTTGTTTTGTAATTTATTTCATGTGTAGCCATTTTGGATTCCACCTTTAAGTGATATCTTATGATATGTGTCTTTTTCTTTTTGAATTATGTCACTTAGAATGATCATACGTAACTCCTCCGGAGTTGTTACAACTGGCCATATTTCATTGATTTCCAGGCTGAGTAATATTCCACTCTACATAAGTACCACATCTCTATCCATTTTTTCCCTCCAGAGACATTTAAGTTATATCCTAGTCGAGGATCTTTTAAACAGAGAGGCAGTAAACATTGGGGTGCCTGTGTCCTCTCGATTTTTGTTTTTCCCAAGATATACGCCCATGAGTGCAAGTGCCCTATGCTCTGTAGCTCATTTTTTAGATGCTTTAGGAAACACAGTACACTTCTCCAGAATGGCCGTTGGCAATATACATTTCCACTATAAGCCTCACAGGGCTCCCTCTTCTCCTTGCCCTGTCCTGCATTTCTGGTGTTTACACTTTATGAGGATGGCTCTTCTGACTGATGCGAAGTGATATCTTTTGTAGTATTGATTTCCAGTGCCCACCTCTTTGGTTGGCTAAAAAAGTGTATGCCCTTTTCTTGAATATATACAGAAAAAGACGCATACAGCCTTTTTGGCCAACTGCAATGTTGGCAATGTTCAGCCCCTTTTCTTGTGCTTAATGGCGAGTCCTTTCTACCTCCTCAAATCCCTTTCCTGCCATTCTCCCTTGCTTACCAATCCTTTTCTCTGACTTTCCTCAAGACATTTTTCAGTGATAGATATTTTCAACTCTGCAGTTTCGTGAATTTTACTGCCCCTGAGTTCCATTGTTCAACTTGTGTTTATGGGAACTGGCCACAAAGCAGTGGGATTTCCTCAAGCCCTATACTGTTTCCATGGGCAAGCCTAGCCTTTGGTCAATTCGTCTTCCTGATTGGAAATTAGAGTGACATGTGCCTGTCTGAACACCTAGGACTTGTCTCTCATTGTTCCTCATCCTTCCGCTTCATCCTCTGGACAAATTCCAAACTGTACGCAACAGGATGTTGACAGTGCTGACATCTCCAAGTGGGGAGGCTGTTAGTAAAGACGCTGGAGGGGTGAACCTGAGCACCAGGAGATGAGGAGATGAGATGCCTTTTCCAAACTCTTCCCGATCAGATGGTATACCATCCTCTGGGTGTGACAGACATGTTTTAGCAGTAGGAAGAGTCCCATTCATGTAAGGAGAACACCAGGGCTTTTTCAAAATCAGTGTCTCCCCGAAACCCAAACTGGGGAGTTTTTTAAGCTACAGCTACACATATGTTCATTAAGGGCCTTGGGAAGTAGGCAGAGTCCAAACTTTAGATGATTGAAGTCTTCAGGGTCAGAAGCACTCACCACCGGCTTCCCTTAGGTTACACTTTAACTGTCATGGATAGATGATGTCAATAAAAATATCTATTCTTTTTCCGATTATTTCCCCTTATAGGTTATTGCAAAACATTGAGTGTAGTTCCCTGTGCTATACAGTAGTTCCTTGTTGATGATCTATTTTATACATAGCAGTGTGTATGTGTGAATTCCACACTGTTAATTTATCCCTCCTCCCACCTTTCCCCTTTGGTAATAATAAATTATAAGATTTTATACTTCTCAGAAATGGGGGAGCTGAAAGAGAGGTATCATTTTCAATGGAAAAGCATTTAAAACAAGATTGAAGCTTTAACCAAGATTATTAGATGTACATCCTTGGAAAGAAATCACTTCATTTCTCTAATATTGACCTGACAAATAAGACAAACCTTTTCACTGAACTTGCTTATAATAAAGTGATGGAAATATCAAATGGAAGTGTTAGAAACATCTTATTTTACCCGAGCCTTATAAACTGTTCTATGTTAACTACAGTTTGGCTCACACATCTGTTCATTGAAGTTACAATAGTCTCAATTTCTGTTACCGATCCTCCAGAGTGGACCCCAACAAGGGTCCCCCTGCCCAGTGTCATTGGGGCCAACAGATCGAGACTGAGTTTGGTTCACAAGCAAAGGAAACTTTATATTTTGATCAGAGAATGGAGAGGTGAGAGCATGCACTACCGCGTGGGCTGTGGGCTGTGGGCTGGGCTGCTGTGTAGAGATCCTGTCAGAGTCAGTGGGAGGGAGGGGGCGGAGCTCTCGAGCACTGGGTTGGCTGCAGCTCAGGCTCTATATCTCGGAGTCTGCACTGGGCCCCAGCAGCTGAGGTGTCGACCCAGCCATTCTGCACTAGGAAATCTGGTCTGAAGTGCCGGGTGTGGAACCTCTGCATGCGGGACCCTAGGAGCACGTGAAATTAGACAAAGCACAAAGGATAAAAAAGGTCAGACTTGACTTTATTGCCCAGATTCTATTTTTATCTCCCAGGGATTTTTAATGGGCTTTGCTGGGGACAAACCCCTCCTCTGCCTTTTGTCCCGTTCCTCATTCTTGGAGTGCTGAGGGTGCAGACCCTTCTTCTGTAACTGCTGAGTGCTGAGTTGGGAGCCCTCATACCAGGGGACGAGGGTCAGAACTTCTCCCCAGCAGCCTCCAGGTGACGTTGATTGGCCCCAGGACCCCTGCCTCCCTGCTCGTCCGCCTGAGCACCAGCATTGGAAGTGTTATAGATTCTAATGACCTTTAAGGGTCCAGGAAAGAGATGTGCAGAGACGCTGTGGGGGCCGGTTTCACCCCACCCCACATTTGTTCGGCCACCCTAGGCTGACCGTTTCTGCCAGCCTAGATGCTCTGACCAGTAGTCTGCTCTTTCTTCAATTAGGCCCCTGAATTAACGTTAAAAACAGCACCAGGTGTCAGAGCCCTGCCCGCTCAACTCCCAGACAGTCCAGGGTCAGTGGTGATCAAGGACCATGATGGCCACTGAGTCAACAGCCTTTTGAAGTAAACAGGAGTCCAGCCGGTCTTATTGGCCACCATCATCACGGTGTCTGTAGGCTTTTCTATGGTGACAGTGTGATATACGGTTCCCCCGCCAAGATTATTAGCTCCCCTCCGGGTGCAGTAAGTCCTGCAAGCAGTAGTCTACTCCTTCGGGACACACTATTGTTGTTTTATGAGAGAAACTCCAGGTCAAGTGATGTTCACACGAGTCGTCATGGTGCCCTGTTGCCCCCGGTTATCTCTCTGGATGTTGGAGTTGGAGGGCCTCCTCACTCGAGGTCGGTGTGCCCACGGAGCGAACCCTGCAACTTCAGGGCATGGTTGGTGATTAGGATCACCACGTGGGGTCCTTTTCCCTTAGGAGGGAGGTGGCCTCTTGGGCTGCTGATTTCCAGGTTTTTAGATACCGCCAGTATCTTGGCCAGATGTGGCAGTGGGCCAAGCCCCTTGGTGACTGTAGTTTATCCTACCTGGATGGCATTCTTACGTTGTTCCATTTCAAGTGGTCCCAGTTTTTGCACTAATTCTCCAATGGCGATTCACCTTTCACCGGGAATGGAAAGGTCAAAGGGTTTAGCTCAATTAGGGAGTTCCAGGGCAAGGGTCTGAATTGACTGCTCTTTCCATTCTTGAAAGGCCACTTCTGGATTCTGTTCAAAAGGATCATCATCTTTTCCTTTCAGTGTTTCATATAGAGGCCCAGCTAGTAGACTGTAGTTAGGGATCCAGGAGCAGCAAACCCTGGCCTCCCCAGGAACCCCTAAGCTGTCTTCTAGTTTTAGAAAGGGGTAAGGCTGCAAATGGTTTCTTCCCTTTCCTGGGATGGGCTTGTCTGACCTTGTGTGAGAATGAAGCCCAGGCAAGTCACTGCAGTCTGTGATTTTTGAGCTTTTTCTTGGACAACTTCTATCCTTTATTGGCTTGGTAGTTCAGAGGCCTCCTTAGTAGGGCTGGCGATCAGAATGTCATCTGCATATTGAAGGAGGGTTTCCTTTTCCAGAGGTAGAACTTTTCGGTCTTTAGCTAAGCTTTCCCCAAAGATGGTGTGGGAATTTTTGAACCCTTGGGGCAAGACGGCCCGGAAGTATTGTTTTAGTTGTATGTTGAGTCCTGCCACTCACAAGCCAAAATTTCTTGTGACTCTGGGACTAATGGAATACAAAAGAAGGCATCATTGAAGACTAATACAGAATACCATGTCCTGGTGGTTGGTAGAATGACCAGCAGGGTGTAGGAATCAGGAGCAACTGGAGGTATATCCTCGGTGGCGTCACTGACTGTCCTGACATCCTTTACCAGGTCCCCAGCAGCCCATGGGGCTCTCGTGGTCAGGCCAATCCCAGGATATGGAGCTCTCCTGGGCAGGTACCCCACCCCCAACCCAGCCCACGGGGCTCTCATGGTCAGGGCCCTCCCAGGATACAGAGCTACCCTTGCAGGTACCGTGGCAGGGCTGGGCACACAGGAACCGTGCACATAGCCCTCATTGAAGAGCACCCCCAGCTCACCTGTCGCTCAGAGCTGACACAGAGCACCTCAGAGCAGGACTTGAACTAACAAACAGCAGCTCCGACAGGTCTGTGACCCTGGGCATCACTCTGTGTGGCCTCCCTCCACCTGGTCTTCCAGAGACTTCCACTGCACCCAGGGCACCAGGCCTGTGTCTCCAACCACCACCCACCCCCTCCTCTCCCTGACTCCTGGGTTCCTCTCATTAGGAGAGGGTTTTCTTGAAGTTGTCTCCCACTCATGGGCCAGATAAAATGATTAGAAAACAAGCCAAAGCTGCAGCCCCTTGTCTATCCTGACTCTCAGGAGCCCACACCTGTTCCTTGGACCTGGCCTGTTCAGCAAGTTCCATTTTCTGCAACTGTGAGCCCCTGAGGGGTGATGATTGGCTGACCTGGGCAGCCTTACCCTGCCAGCCAGCCCTCCCCAGGTGTGCCTGTGTTGAGATCAATATAAATACCACTCCAGGCAGCAAGAGCCCCTGCAGCTGTGCCTGACGCCATTTTCTCTGCCCTGTCAGCAGTCTCGGGGCTGGGCTGGTGGGAGGGAGTGAGAGGCCACGGCTTTGTGGGTGGCCCAGTGTGAGTGGGGCTCTGCTGGACTTTCTGCAGCAGTTGCCAGACTGCCACCTGCTAAAGAAGAGGATGTGTCACCCATACCTGCTGCTGGAATTTCTCCCTGGGCAGAGGTGAGGAAGGAAAAAAGCAGTGGGGGCAGGGACAGGACAGGTATCTCAGGCAGGGAAATGGAAATCTTCCAGAAGAGCACCCAGGGCCAGGACCATCCTGGCTGGCCTGCAGGCACCAAGTCAGCTGGCATGCTGTCACTCGTGTGGCTCCATGGCCCTTCCTCTAGGCTTTCAAGTCCTTGTATATATTCAGGTGTTTTACCTGGGAAGGGTGGGAACAGTTCAGCAGCAACTGGCCTGGGGCTCAGCTCACGTTTACTCACAGATGCCTCGGCACAGTGCCCCAGCTTTGCAATGAGGACGCTTGTTGTGTGGGGGCTGCTGGCTGAATGGGAGACGATTCCCCACCACTGACCAACTTCAGAATTGTTTACAACTGGAGGAAGTGCCCTGATACGGTTTTCCTCTGAGTAACTGGTGGGTTCTGTTTTTTTTTTTCTCTTTTTCGTTTTTGGTTCAAGGTAGATTTTATTCCTGTTTTTTGTATTTACAGATATAAGCATGGAAATAATTTATTCATATAAATACATGTATGTGAAGGGAATAATTGTTTTTTTCTGTTTTATTTTTTAAATTTTATTTCTTTTTAATTTTGAATTTTATTTTATATTTTTATACAGCAGGTTCTTATTGGTTATCTATTGTATACATATAAATGTTTACATGCCAATCCCAATCTCTCAACTCCTCCCACCACCACCCCCCCAAGAGCTTTCCCCCCTTGTTGTCCATACGATTGTTGTCTACATCTGTTGCTCTATTTATGCCTTGCAAAACGGTTAATCTGTACAGTTTTTCTAGGTTCCACATATATGCATGAATATACAAGATTTGTTTTTCTCTTTCTGACTTACTTCACTCTGTATGACAGTCTCTAGATCCATCGACGTCTCTACAAATGACCCAATTTCATTCCTTTCATGGCTTAGTAATATTCCATTTTATATATGTCCCACATCTTTATGCATTCATCTGTCTGTGGGCATTTAGGTTGCTTCCATTACCTCGATATTGTAAATAGTGATGCAATGAACATTGCGGTGAATGTCTCTTTTTGATTTATGGTTTTGTCTGGGTATATGTCCAGTACTGGGATTGCTGTATCATATGGTAATTCTATTATTAGTTTCTTAAGAAACTCCATATTGTTCTCCATAGTGACTGTATCAATTTATATTCCCAACAATAGTGGAAGAGGCTTCCTTTTCTCCACACCCTTTCCAGCATTTCTTGTTTGTAGATTTTCAGAAGATGCCCATTCTAACAGGTGTGAGGTGATACCTCATTGTTGAGTCCATTTCGTTGAGCAAGGGGTAGGTCTTGTCTATTACATATTTGGCTTATGGGACGGTGTCTGTGCTAATTTCAAACTCTGGTTTTATGCAGCGCCCCAACTCACCTTTCCCCTTAAGCAAGCATAAGTTGGTTTTCTAAACTTGAGACCCTGTTCTGTTTTGTAATTCAGTTCATGTGTAGCCAAGTTTACATTCCGTGCATTAGTGATACCTTATGATGTTTCTTTTTCTGTGTGACTTATTTCACTTAGAATCATCGTGCCTCAATCCACTCATTATGCTGGTACAGGCCTGGTGACACAGATTTCATTGCTGAGTGGTATTCTGTTGTACGTAAGTACCCAACTTTTTTATCCATTATTTGTTCTCTGGGATATTTAACTTGTACTGTAGAAGAGGTTCCTGTAAACAGAGCCGTCCCAAATTTTGGGGTGGCTGTGTCTTTTTGATTTTAATTTCCCTAAGCTATAGGACCATAAGTGGAAATGCCCTAGACTCTGTTGCTTTGTTTTTCAGATGTATCAGGAAACACCATACACTTCTCCAGAGTGGCTGTTGGCAATTTACATCCCGCCCATCAGCATAACAAGGCTCCTTTTTACCCATGGCCTGTCTTGCTTTTCTGGATTTTACACTTTTCTCAGATGGCCCTTTAGACCGGGGGGAAGTGACACTTCATAGTAGTTCGGATTTCCATTGCAAGCTTGCTTGGTTTGCCAAAAAGGGCGTATGTGTTTTTTCCTGAATATATTCAGGAACAAACTCATACGCCCTTTTTTGCCAAGTGCATCATTGTCGATGATCTGCCTCTTTTCCTATGCTTTAAATGCAAATCCAGTCTACCTCCTGAAATCGGTTTCCTGAAATTCTGCCCCGCTTTCAAGTCCTCTTGGCAGCCTTACTTCAATATATTTTTGGACGTTATCTGTCATTTATAACTCTGCAGGTTTGTGAATGACAGTGCCCCTGAGCTCCTTTCTTCAACTCGCTTTCTTGTGAGCTGGCCGCAACACCGCAGGATTGCTTCAGGCCCTAGTGTGGTACCGGCATGGCACGCTGAGCCTTTGCTTAATTCCTCTTCCGGGTGGGAAATGAGAGTTAAATTTGCCCGTCCAGACACCTCCAGCTAGTCTCTCATTGGTTCTCCCTATTCCTGTTCATCTTATGCAGAAATTGCAAACTGGGCCAAACAGGAGGTTAAAGGCACTGACTCTCCAAGTGGGGAGAGTGTTAGTAAAGCGTCTGGAATGTTGCACCCGAGTACCAGGGGACGAAAACTGAGACACATTTGAACACGTTTCCCGATCACACGGTGGATCATACTCTGGGTTCCACATGCATGTTTTAGCTGAAGGAAGAATCCCTTAAACCTGGAGAGTGGAGACCCGTGGAATGGGTACCATGCAATATGACTTCAAAGGGTCTGCATTTGCTCACCGAACCTCACTAATCCTATCACTGCTGCGTTTATGCCGCTGTCCGCACCCTTGATTCTCTTTCAGAGACATAGAAATCGATAGGTTGTAAGATTCTTACTAGTCAGGTATATTTTTAGGCGTTTAATATGTGGTGTTGAGTCCACTTCGTTGAGCAAGGAGTAGCTCTTGTCTATTACATATTTGGCTTATGGAACGGTATCTGTGCTAATTTCAATCTCTGGTTTTATGCAGCACCCCAACTCACCTTTCCCCGTAAGCAAGCATAAGTTGGATTTCTACATTTGAGACCCTGTTCTGTTTTGTAATTCAGTTCCTGTGTAGCCAAGTTTACATTCCGTGTGGTAGTGATATCTTATGATGTTTCTTTTTCTGTGTGACTTATTTCACTTAGAATCATCGTACCTGAATCCAGTCATTATGCTGCTACGGGCCTGATGACATAGATTTCATTGCTGAGTGATATTGCATTGTACATAAGATCCACAACTTCTTATTCCATTTTTCGCTTTCTGTGATATTGAACTTGTACCGTAAACGAGGTTCTTGTAAACAGATCCATCCCAAACTTTGGGGTGGCTGTGTCTTTTTGATTTTAATTTCCCTAAACTATAGGACCATAAGTGGAAGTTCTGTAGGCTCTGTTGCTTGGTTTTTTAGATGTTTCAGGAAACACCATACACTTCTCCAGAGTGGCTGTTGGCAATTTACATCCCGCCCATCAGCATAACAAGGCTCCCAGTTCTCCATGGCCTGTCCTGCCTTTCTGGATTTTACACTTTTTTCAGATGGCCCTTTAGACCGGGGGGCAGTGAGACTTCATTGTAGTGCAGATTTCCTTTGCAAGCTTGCTTGGTTGGCCAAAAAGGGCGTATGCGTTTTTTCCTGAATATATTCAGGAAAAAACGCATACGCCCTTTTTGGCCAAGTGCATCATTGTGCACGTTCTGCCTCTTTTCCTATGCTTTACATTCAATTCCCGTCTACCTCCTGAAATCGGTTTCCTGCAATTCTGCCCCGCTTTCAAGTCCTCTTGGCAGCCTTTCTTCAATATATTTTTGGACGATAGCTGTCATTTATAACTCTGCAGGTTTGTGAATGTGAGTGTCCTTGAGCTCCTTTCTTCAACTCGCTTTCTTGTGAGCTGGCCGCAACACCTCAAGATTGTTTCAGGCCCTAGTGTGGTTCCGGCATGGCACGCTGAGCCTTTGGTTAATTCCTCTTCCTGGTGGGAAATGAGAGTTAAATTTGCCCGTCCAGACACCTCCAGCTAGTCTCTCATTGGTTCTCCCTATTCCTGTTCATTTTCCACAGAAATCCAAACTGGGCCAAACAGGAGGTTAAAGGCACTGACTCTCCAAGTGGGGAGAGTGTTAGTAAAGCGTCTGGAATGTTGCACCTGAGTACCAGGGGACAAAAACTGAGACACATTTGAACACGTTTCCTGATCACACGTGGATCATACTCTGGGTTCCACATGCATGTTTTAGCTGAAGGAAGAATCCCTTAAACCTGGAGAGTTGAGACCCATGGAATGGGTACCATGCAATACGACGTCAAAGGGTCTGCATTTGCTCACCGAACCTCACCATTCCTATCACTGCTGTGTTTATGCTGCTGTACACACGCTTGATTCTCTCGGACACATATAAATCCATAGGTTTTAAGATTCTTACTAGTCAGGTATATTCTTAGGCGTTTAATATGGGGTGTTGAGTCCACTTCGTTGAGCAAGGAGTGGCTCTTGTCTATTACATATTTGGCTTATGGAACGGTATCTGTGCTAATTTCAATCTCTGGTTTTATGCAGCACCCCAACTCACCTTTCCCCTTAAGCAAGCATAAGTTGGTTTTCTACATTTGAGACCCTGTTCTGTTTTGTAATTCAGTTCCTGTGTAGCCAAGTTTACATTCCGTGTAGCAGTGATATCTTATGATGTTTCTTTTTCTGTGTGACTTATTTCACTTAGAATCATCGTACCTGAATCCACTCATTATGCTGCTATGGGCCTGATGACATAGATGTCATTGCTGAGTGATATTGCATTGTACGTAAGTACCACAACTTCTTTATCCATTTTGCGCTTTCTGCGACAATGCACTTGTACCGTAAACGAGTTTCTTGTAAACAGAGCCATGCCAAACTTTCGGGTGGCTGTGTCTTTTTGAATTTAATTTCCCTAAGTTATAGGACTATAAGAAGAAGTGCCCTAGGCTCTGTTGCTTTGTTTTTTAGACGTTTCAGGAAACACCATACACTTCTCCCGAGTGGCTGTTGGCAATTTACATCCCGCCCATCAGCATAACAAGGCTCTCAGTTCTCCATGGCCTGTCCTGCCTTTCTGGATTCTACACTTTTTTCAGATGGCCCTTTTGACCGGGGGTGGGGGGGGGCAGGGAGACTTCATTGTAGTGCAGATTTCCTTTGCAAGCTTGCTTGGTTGGCCAGAGAGGGCGTATGTGTTTCTTCCTGAATATATTCAGGATAAAACACATACGCCCTTTTTGGCCAAGTGCATGATTGTCGATGTTCTGTGTCTTTTCATATGTTTTCAATGCAATTCCAGTCTACCTCCTGAAATTGGTTTCCTGCAATTCTGCATTGCTCTCAGTGCCTCTTCATAGCCTTACCTCAATATACTTTTGGAAAATAGTTGGCCTTTATAACTCTGCAGGTTTTTGAATTGCAGTGGCCCTTAGTTCCATTTTTCAGCTCTTATTATTGTGATGTTGCCTCGTATCCCCAGGATTTTTTCAGGCCCTATTCTTCTTCTGGGGCGCCTTGCTGTGCCTTTAGTTAATTCTTCTTCCTATGAGAAATTAGAGTGACATGTGTCCTTTGAAACCGCCACAGCTATTTTCTCACTGGTTCCCCCTATTCCCATTCATCCTCCGCACTAACTGCAGACTCTGCGATACTGGAACTTAAAGGCATTGACTCTCCATGTGGGGATGTCGTTAGTAAAGTGGCTGGAATGTTGATCCGGAGCCCCAGGAGAGGAAAATGAGGTGCGTTTTAGAAACCTTTCCCGATCATATGGTATACCATCTGCTGGATTTCCCATGCATGGTTTAGCTGTAGGAAGATTCCCTTCAACCTGCAGTGTTGGGACCCTTGGAATGAGTAGCATGAAGTATTGCATTAAACTTTCGGCAGTTGCTCACCAAAGCTCACCAATCCTCTCAGCCCCAAGTGTCCAGCCTTATGTCTTATCCAGCTGTGGGTTTATATGTGGTCATTCCAGGTTACATCACAGCCCCTGAGCGAATTTTGTAAGAATTTTTCTCTCTTTCATTGTTTCTGCGTTTTGGTTTTAAAATTTATTTCTATAATGGGGTTTAGCTCATTTTCACTGCTGTGTTTGTGCCGCTCTGCACACACTTGATTCCCTTATGGAGATATATCAATACATGGGTTTTAAGATTCTTATTACTCAGATATATTTCTCTGCGGTGTATAGGGGGTGTTGAGGCCAGTTCATTGAGCAAGGTGTAGATCTCCTCTAATACCTATTTGGTTTATTGAACGGTATCTGTGCTAATTTCAAACTCTGGTTTTATGCATCACCCCACCTCTCCTTTCCCCTTAAGCTGACATAAGTGTGTTTTCTAAAATGAGACACTGTTCTGTTTTGTAATTCATTTTTTGTGCAGCCATATTTATCCTCCCTCTATAAGTGATATCTTATGATATGTTTCTTTTTCTGTTTGACTTATTTCAAGTAGTATTATCGGACCTAAATCCACTCTTTATCCTTCTACTAGCCTTATTACATTGATTTCATGGTGAAGAGATATTCCATTGTACATAAGTACCACATTTTCTTTATCCATTGTTCTCTTTCCTGGGATATTTAAGGTGTACTGAAGTTGAGGTTCTTGTAAACAGAGTAGCCCTAAACTGTGGTGTGCTTGTGTCTTGTTGATTTTTAGACTTCCCTAGATATACTCCCGTGATTGGAAGTGCCCTATGCTCTGTAGCTCTGTTTTTTAGATGATTTAGGAACCACCATACACTTCTCCAGAGTGGCTCTCGGCAGTTCACACACTGTCCATCAGCGTAAAAAGGCTCCCTGTTCTCCATGGCCTGTCCTGCATTTCTGGTTTTTACAATTTTTTCGGATGGCCCTTTTGACCGGTGGGAAATGAGACTTCTTTGTTGTGCACATTTGCATTGCTTGCTTGCTTGGTTGCCCATAAAGTGCGCATGCGTTTTTTCCTGGATATATTCAGGAAAAAACGCATACTCCCTTTTGGGCCAACTGCATCATTGTCGAAATTCTGCCGCTTTTCATATGCTTTAAAGACGAGTCCAATCTATCTCTTGAAATTTGTTTCTTGCAATTCTGTCTTGCATTCAGATCCTCTTCTTTGCCTTACCTCAACATATTTTTGGACGTTAGTTTTCATTTATAACTCTGCAGGTTTGTGAATTGCAGTGACCCTGAGCTCCATTTTTTAAGTTGCTCTTTTGTGAGCTGGCCTCAAAGCCGCAGGATTGCTTCAGGCCCTATTTTGGCTCCGGCGAGGCGGGCTGAGCCTTTTTTAAATTCTTATTCTTAATGGGAAATTAGAGTGACATGTGCCCGTCCAAACCCCTACAACGATTCTCTCATTGGTTCCCCCTCTTCCCGTTCATCCTCCTCACAATTTGCAAAATGTGTGAAACAGAAGTTGAAATGTGCTGATTCTCCAAGTGGGGAGATTCTAAGTAACGTGGCTGGAATGATGAACAGGAGCACCAGGAGAGGATAAATGAGGTGCATTTTAGACACATCTCCCGATCACATGGTGTACAGTCCTCTGGGTTTTCCATGCATGTTTTAGCTGTAGGAAGATTCCTTGAACCTGCAGATTTGGGACCCATTGAATGGGTACCAGGTAGTATTACTTTAAAGGGTGTGCATTTCCTCACCCAACCTCACATTTCTCTTAGCGCGAACAGTTTCCAGCCTTATGTCTCATCCTGCTGTGGGTCTAGATGTGTTCAATCCATGTTGCATCACCGTCCCTGAGGAAAAGTTGTAAGAGGTTTTCTCTGTCTCTCTGTCGTTTATTTTTTTCAATTTATTACTATATTGGTTACAGCTGATTTTCAAAGCTCTGTTCCTTGCTGCTGTACATCCACTTGATTCGCGTACAGAGAGACATCAATAAATTCTTTTTCAGATTCTTACCAGTCATAGATATTCTTTTCTGGTGGCTTGAGTGTGCTGAGTGCAGTTCTTTTAGCTACCGTGTAGGCCTTGTTGATTATCAGTTTGGTATTTGGAATGGTATCTTTGCTAATTTCAACCTCCTGGATGATGCCTCACCCCTCCCCACCTTTCCCGTTTAGCAGCCTTATGTGTGTTTTCTACATATTTGACTATGTTTTTGTTTTGTAATTTATTTCATGTGTAGCCATTTTGGATTCCACCTTTAAGTGATATCTTATGATATGTGTCTTTTTCTTTTTGAATTATGTCACTTAGAATGATCATACGTAACTCCTCCGGAGTTGTTACAACTGGCCATATTTCATTGATTTCCAGGCTGAGTAATATTCCACTCTACATAAGTACCACATCTCTATCCATTTTTTCCCTCCAGAGACATTTAAGTTATATCCTAGTCGAGGATCTTTTAAACAGAGAGGCAGTAAACATTGGGGTGCCTGTGTCCTCTCGATTTTTGTTTTTCCCAAGATATACGCCCATGAGTGCAAGTGCCCTATGCTCTGTAGCTCATTTTTTAGATGCTTTAGGAAACACAATACACTTCTCCAGAATGGCCGTTGGCAATATACATTTCCACTATAAGCCTCACAGGGCTCCCTCTTCTCCTTGCCCTGTCCTGCATTTCTGGTGTTTACACTTTATGAGGATGGCTCTTCTGACTGATGCGAAGTGATATCTTTTGTAGTATTGATTTCCAGTGCCCACCTCTTTGGTTGGCTAAAAAAGTGTATGCCCTTTTCTTGAATATATACAGAAAAAGACGCATACAGCCTTTTTGGCCAACTGCAATGTTGGCAATGTTCAGCCCCTTTTCTTGTGCTTAATGGCGAGTCCTTTCTACCTCCTCAAATCCCTTTCCTGCCATTCTCCCTTGCTTACCAATCCTTTTCTCTGACTTTCCTCAAGACATTTTTCAGTGATAGATATTTTCAACTCTGCAGTTTCGTGAATTTTACTGCCCCTGAGTTCCATTGTTCAACTTGTGTTTATGGGAACTGGCCACAAAGCAGTGGGATTTCCTCAAGCCCTATACTGTTTCCATGGGCAAGCCTAGCCTTTGGTCAATTCGTCTTCCTGATTGGAAATTAGAGTGACATGTGCCTGTCTGAACACCTAGGACTTGTCTCTCATTGTTCCTCATCCTTCCGCTTCATCCTCTGGACAAATTCCAAACTGTACGCAACAGGATGTTGACAGTGCTGACATCTCCAAGTGGGGAGGCTGTTAGTAAAGACGCTGGAGGGGTGAACCTGAGCACCAGGAGATGAGGAGATGAGATGCCTTTTCCAAACTCTTCCCGATCAGATGGTATACCATCCTCTGGGTGTGACAGACATGTTTTAGCAGTAGGAAGAGTCCCATTCATGTAAGGAGAACACCAGGGCTTTTTCAAAATCAGTGTCTCCCCGAAACCCAAACTGGGGAGTTTTTTAAGCTACAGCTACACATATGTTCATTAAGGGCCTTGGGAAGTAGGCAGAGTCCAAACTTTAGATGATTGAAGTCTTCAGGGTCAGAAGCACTCACCACCGGCTTCCCTTAGGTTACACTTTAACTGTCATGGATAGATGATGTCAATAAAAATATCTATTCTTTTTCCGATTATTTCCCCTTATAGGTTATTGCAAAACATTGAGTGTAGTTCCCTGTGCTATACAGTAGTTCCTTGTTGATGATCTATTTTATACATAGCAGTGTGTATGTGTGAATTCCACACTGTTAATTTATCCCTCCTCCCACCTTTCCCCTTTGGTAATAATAAATTATAAGATTTTATACTTCTCAGAAATGGGGGAGCTGAAAGAGAGGTATCATTTTCAATGGAAAAGCATTTAAAACAAGATTGAAGCTTTAACCAAGATTATTAGATGTACATCCTTGGAAAGAAATCACTTCATTTCTCTAATATTGACCTGACAAATAAGACAAACCTTTTCACTGAACTTGCTTATAATAAAGTGATGGAAATATCAAATGGAAGTGTTAGAAACATCTTATTTTACCCGAGCCTTATAAACTGTTCTATGTTAACTACAGTTTGGCTCACACATCTGTTCATTGAAGTTACAATAGTCTCAATTTCTGTTACTGATCCTCCAGAGTGGACCCCAACAAGGGTCCCCCTGCCCAGTGTCATTGGGGCCAACAGATCGAGACTGAGTTTGGTTCACAAGCAAAGGAAACTTTATATTTTGATCAGAGAATGGAGAGGTGAGAGCATGCACTACCGCGTGGGCTGTGGGCTGTGGGCTGGGCTGCTGTGTAGAGATCCTGTCAGAGTCAGTGGGAGGGAGGGGGCGGAGCTCTCGAGCACTGGGTTGGCTGCAGCTCAGGCTCTATATCTCGGAGTCTGCACTGGGCCCCAGCAGCTGAGGTGTCGACCCAGCCATTCTGCACTAGGAAATCTGGTCTGAAGTGCCGGGTGTGGAACCTCTGCATGCGGGACCCTAGGAGCACGTGAAATTAGACAAAGCACAAAGGATAAAAAAGGTCAGACTTGACTTTATTGCCCAGATTCTATTTTTATCTCCCAGGGATTTTTAATGGGCTTTGCTGGGGACAAACCCCTCCTCTGCCTTTTGTCCCGTTCCTCATTCTTGGAGTGCTGAGGGTGCAGACCCTTCTTCTGTAACTGCTGAGTGCTGAGTTGGGAGCCCTCATACCAGGGGACGAGGGTCAGAACTTCTCCCCAGCAGCCTCCAGGTGACGTTGATTGGCCCCAGGACCCCTGCCTCCCTGCTCGTCCGCCTGAGCACCAGCATTGGAAGTGTTATAGATTCTAATGACCTTTAAGGGTCCAGGAAAGAGATGTGCAGAGACGCTGTGGGGGCCGGTTTCACCCCACCCCACATTTGTTCGGCCACCCTAGGCTGACCGTTTCTGCCAGCCTAGATGCTCTGACCAGTAGTCTGCTCTTTCTTCAATTAGGCCCCTGAATTAACGTTAAAAACAGCACCAGGTGTCAGAGCCCTGCCCGCTCAACTCCCAGACAGTCCAGGGTCAGTGGTGATCAAGGACCATGATGGCCACTGAGTCAACAGCCTTTTGAAGTAAACAGGAGTCCAGCCGGTCTTATTGGCCACCATCATCACGGTGTCTGTAGGCTTTTCTATGGTGACAGTGTGATATACGGTTCCCCCGCCAAGATTATTAGCTCCCCTCCGGGTGCAGTAAGTCCTGCAAGCAGTAGTCTACTCCTTCGGGACACACTATTGTTGTTTTATGAGAGAAACTCCAGGTCAAGTGATGTTCACACGAGTCGTCATGGTGCCCTGTTGCCCCCGGTTATCTCTCTGGATGTTGGAGTTGGAGGGCCTCCTCACTCGAGGTCGGTGTGCCCACGGAGCGAACCCTGCAACTTCAGGGCATGGTTGGTGATTAGGATCACCACGTGGGGTCCTTTTCCCTTAGGAGGGAGGTGGCCTCTTGGGCTGCTGATTTCCAGGTTTTTAGATACCGCCAGTATCTTGGCCAGATGTGGCAGTGGGCCAAGCCCCTTGGTGACTGTAGTTTATCCTACCTGGATGGCATTCTTACGTTGTTCCATTTCAAGTGGTCCCAGTTTTTGCACTAATTCTCCAATGGCGATTCACCTTTCACCGGGAATGGAAAGGTCAAAGGGTTTAGCTCAATTAGGGAGTTCCAGGGCAAGGGTCTGAATTGACTGCTCTTTCCATTCTTGAAAGGCCACTTCTGGATTCTGTTCAAAAGGATCATCATCTTTTCCTTTCAGTGTTTCATATAGAGGCCCAGCTAGTAGACTGTAGTTAGGGATCCAGGAGCAGCAAACCCTGGCCTCCCCAGGAACCCCTAAGCTGTCTTCTAGTTTTAGAAAGGGGTAAGGCTGCAAATGGTTTCTTCCCTTTCCTGGGATGGGCTTGTCTGACCTTGTGTGAGAATGAAGCCCAGGCAAGTCACTGCAGTCTGTGATTTTTGAGCTTTTTCTTGGACAACTTCTATCCTTTATTGGCTTGGTAGTTCAGAGGCCTCCTTAGTAGGGCTGGCGATCAGAATGTCATCTGCATATTGAAGGAGGGTTTCCTTTTCCAGAGGTAGAACTTTTCGGTCTTTAGCTAAGCTTTCCCCAAAGATGGTGTGGGAATTTTTGAACCCTTGGGGCAAGACGGCCCGGAAGTATTGTTTTAGTTGTATGTTGAGTCCTGCCACTCACAAGCCAAAATTTCTTGTGACTCTGGGACTAATGGAATACAAAAGAAGGCATCATTGAAGACTAATACAGAATACCATGTCCTGGTGGTTGGTAGAATGACCAGCAGGGTGTAGGAATCAGGAGCAACTGGAGGTATATCCTCGGTGGCGTCACTGACTGTCCTGACATCCTTTACCAGGTCCCCAGCAGCCCATGGGGCTCTCGTGGTCAGGCCAATCCCAGGATATGGAGCTCTCCTGGGCAGGTACCCCACCCCCAACCCAGCCCACGGGGCTCTCATGGTCAGGGCCCTCCCAGGATACAGAGCTACCCTTGCAGGTACCGTGGCAGGGCTGGGCACACAGGAACCGTGCACATAGCCCTCATTGAAGAGCACCCCCAGCTCACCTGTCGCTCAGAGCTGACACAGAGCACCTCAGAGCAGGACTTGAACTAACAAACAGCAGCTCCGACAGGTCTGTGACCCTGGGCATCACTCTGTGTGGCCTCCCTCCACCTGGTCTTCCAGAGACTTCCACTGCACCCAGGGCACCAGGCCTGTGTCTCCAACCACCACCCACCCCCTCCTCTCCCTGACTCCTGGGTTCCTCTCATTAGGAGAGGGTTTTCTTGAAGTTGTCTCCCACTCATGGGCCAGATAAAATGATTAGAAAACAAGCCAAAGCTGCAGCCCCTTGTCTATCCTGACTCTCAGGAGCCCACACCTGTTCCTTGGACCTGGCCTGTTCAGCAAGTTCCATTTTCTGCAACTGTGAGCCCCTGAGGGGTGATGATTGGCTGACCTGGGCAGCCTTACCCTGCCAGCCAGCCCTCCCCAGGTGTGCCTGTGTTGAGATCAATATAAATACCACTCCAGGCAGCAAGAGCCCCTGCAGCTGTGCCTGACGCCATTTTCTCTGCCCTGTCAGCAGTCTCGGGGCTGGGCTGGTGGGAGGGAGTGAGAGGCCACGGCTTTGTGGGTGGCCCAGTGTGAGTGGGGCTCTGCTGGACTTTCTGCAGCAGTTGCCAGACTGCCACCTGCTAAAGAAGAGGATGTGTCACCCATACCTGCTGCTGGAATTTCTCCCTGGGCAGAGGTGAGGAAGGAAAAAAGCAGTGGGGGCAGGGACAGGACAGGTATCTCAGGCAGGGAAATGGAAATCTTCCAGAAGAGCACCCAGGGCCAGGACCATCCTGGCTGGCCTGCAGGCACCAAGTCAGCTGGCATGCTGTCACTCGTGTGGCTCCATGGCCCTTCCTCTAGGCTTTCAAGTCCTTGTATATATTCAGGTGTTTTACCTGGGAAGGGTGGGAACAGTTCAGCAGCAACTGGCCTGGGGCTCAGCTCACGTTTACTCACAGATGCCTCGGCACAGTGCCCCAGCTTTGCAATGAGGACGCTTGTTGTGTGGGGGCTGCTGGCTGAATGGGAGACGATTCCCCACCACTGACCAACTTCAGAATTGTTTACAACTGGAGGAAGTGCCCTGATACGGTTTTCCTCTGAGTAACTGGTGGGTTCTGTTTTTTTTTTTCTCTTTTTCGTTTTTGGTTCAAGGTAGATTTTATTCCTGTTTTTTGTATTTACAGATATAAGCATGGAAATAATTTATTCATATAAATACATGTATGTGAAGGGAATAATTGTTTTTTTCTGTTTTATTTTTTAAATTTTATTTCTTTTTAATTTTGAATTTTATTTTATATTTTTATACAGCAGGTTCTTATTGGTTATCTATTGTATACATATAAATGTTTACATGCCAATCCCAATCTCTCAACTCCTCCCACCACCACCCCCCCAAGAGCTTTCCCCCCTTGTTGTCCATACGATTGTTGTCTACATCTGTTGCTCTATTTATGCCTTGCAAAACGGTTAATCTGTACAGTTTTTCTAGGTTCCACATATATGCATGAATATACAAGATTTGTTTTTCTCTTTCTGACTTACTTCACTCTGTATGACAGTCTCTAGATCCATCGACGTCTCTACAAATGACCCAATTTCATTCCTTTCATGGCTTAGTAATATTCCATTTTATATATGTCCCACATCTTTATGCATTCATCTGTCTGTGGGCATTTAGGTTGCTTCCATTACCTCGATATTGTAAATAGTGATGCAATGAACATTGCGGTGAATGTCTCTTTTTGATTTATGGTTTTGTCTGGGTATATGTCCAGTACTGGGATTGCTGTATCATATGGTAATTCTATTATTAGTTTCTTAAGAAACTCCATATTGTTCTCCATAGTGACTGTATCAATTTATATTCCCAACAATAGTGGAAGAGGCTTCCTTTTCTCCACACCCTTTCCAGCATTTCTTGTTTGTAGATTTTCAGAAGATGCCCATTCTAACAGGTGTGAGGTGATACCTCATTGTTGAGTCCATTTCGTTGAGCAAGGGGTAGGTCTTGTCTATTACATATTTGGCTTATGGGACGGTGTCTGTGCTAATTTCAAACTCTGGTTTTATGCAGCGCCCCAACTCACCTTTCCCCTTAAGCAAGCATAAGTTGGTTTTCTAAACTTGAGACCCTGTTCTGTTTTGTAATTCAGTTCATGTGTAGCCAAGTTTACATTCCGTGCATTAGTGATACCTTATGATGTTTCTTTTTCTGTGTGACTTATTTCACTTAGAATCATCGTGCCTCAATCCACTCATTATGCTGGTACAGGCCTGGTGACACAGATTTCATTGCTGAGTGGTATTCTGTTGTACGTAAGTACCCAACTTTTTTATCCATTATTTGTTCTCTGGGATATTTAACTTGTACTGTAGAAGAGGTTCCTGTAAACAGAGCCGTCCCAAATTTTGGGGTGGCTGTGTCTTTTTGATTTTAATTTCCCTAAGCTATAGGACCATAAGTGGAAATGCCCTAGACTCTGTTGCTTTGTTTTTCAGATGTATCAGGAAACACCATACACTTCTCCAGAGTGGCTGTTGGCAATTTACATCCCGCCCATCAGCATAACAAGGCTCCTTTTTACCCATGGCCTGTCTTGCTTTTCTGGATTTTACACTTTTCTCAGATGGCCCTTTAGACCGGGGGGAAGTGACACTTCATAGTAGTTCGGATTTCCATTGCAAGCTTGCTTGGTTTGCCAAAAAGGGCGTATGTGTTTTTTCCTGAATATATTCAGGAACAAACTCATACGCCCTTTTTTGCCAAGTGCATCATTGTCGATGATCTGCCTCTTTTCCTATGCTTTAAATGCAAATCCAGTCTACCTCCTGAAATCGGTTTCCTGAAATTCTGCCCCGCTTTCAAGTCCTCTTGGCAGCCTTACTTCAATATATTTTTGGACGTTATCTGTCATTTATAACTCTGCAGGTTTGTGAATGACAGTGCCCCTGAGCTCCTTTCTTCAACTCGCTTTCTTGTGAGCTGGCCGCAACACCGCAGGATTGCTTCAGGCCCTAGTGTGGTACCGGCATGGCACGCTGAGCCTTTGCTTAATTCCTCTTCCGGGTGGGAAATGAGAGTTAAATTTGCCCGTCCAGACACCTCCAGCTAGTCTCTCATTGGTTCTCCCTATTCCTGTTCATCTTATGCAGAAATTGCAAACTGGGCCAAACAGGAGGTTAAAGGCACTGACTCTCCAAGTGGGGAGAGTGTTAGTAAAGCTTCTGGAATGTTGCACCCGAGTACCAGGGGACGAAAACTGAGACACATTTGAACACGTTTCCCGATCACACGGTGGATCATACTCTGGGTTCCACATGCATGTTTTAGCTGAAGGAAGAATCCCTTAAACCTGGAGAGTGGAGACCCGTGGAATGGGTACCATGCAATATGACTTCAAAGGGTCTGCATTTGCTCACCGAACCTCACTAATCCTATCACTGCTGCGTTTATGCCGCTGTCCGCACCCTTGATTCTCTTTCAGAGACATAGAAATCGATAGGTTGTAAGATTCTTACTAGTCAGGTATATTTTTAGGCGTTTAATATGTGGTGTTGAGTCCACTTCGTTGAGCAAGGAGTAGCTCTTGTCTATTACATATTTGGCTTATGGAACGGTATCTGTGCTAATTTCAATCTCTGGTTTTATGCAGCACCCCAACTCACCTTTCCCCGTAAGCAAGCATAAGTTGGATTTCTACATTTGAGACCCTGTTCTGTTTTGTAATTCAGTTCCTGTGTAGCCAAGTTTACATTCCGTGTGGTAGTGATATCTTATGATGTTTCTTTTTCTGTGTGACTTATTTCACTTAGAATCATCGTACCTGAATCCAGTCATTATGCTGCTACGGGCCTGATGACATAGATTTCATTGCTGAGTGATATTGCATTGTACATAAGATCCACAACTTCTTATTCCATTTTTCGCTTTCTGTGATATTGAACTTGTACCGTAAACGAGGTTCTTGTAAACAGATCCATCCCAAACTTTGGGGTGGCTGTGTCTTTTTGATTTTAATTTCCCTAAACTATAGGACCATAAGTGGAAGTTCTGTAGGCTCTGTTGCTTGGTTTTTTAGATGTTTCAGGAAACACCATACACTTCTCCAGAGTGGCTGTTGGCAATTTACATCCCGCCCATCAGCATAACAAGGCTCCCAGTTCTCCATGGCCTGTCCTGCCTTTCTGGATTTTACACTTTTTTCAGATGGCCCTTTAGACCGGGGGGCAGTGAGACTTCATTGTAGTGCAGATTTCCTTTGCAAGCTTGCTTGGTTGGCCAAAAAGGGCGTATGCGTTTTTTCCTGAATATATTCAGGAAAAAACGCATACGCCCTTTTTGGCCAAGTGCATCATTGTGCACGTTCTGCCTCTTTTCCTATGCTTTACATTCAATTCCCGTCTACCTCCTGAAATCGGTTTCCTGCAATTCTGCCCCGCTTTCAAGTCCTCTTGGCAGCCTTTCTTCAATATATTTTTGGACGATAGCTGTCATTTATAACTCTGCAGGTTTGTGAATGTGAGTGTCCTTGAGCTCCTTTCTTCAACTCGCTTTCTTGTGAGCTGGCCGCAACACCGCAAGATTGTTTCAGGCCCTAGTGTGGTTCCGGCATGGCACGCTGAGCCTTTGGTTAATTCCTCTTCCTGGTGGGAAATGAGAGTTAAATTTGCCCGTCCAGACACCTCCAGCTAGTCTCTCATTGGTTCTCCCTATTCCTGTTCATTTTCCACAGAAATCCAAACTGGGCCAAACAGGAGGTTAAAGGCACTGACTCTCCAAGTGGGGAGAGTGTTAGTAAAGCGTCTGGAATGTTGCACCTGAGTACCAGGGGACAAAAACTGAGACACATTTGAACACGTTTCCTGATCACACGTGGATCATACTCTGGGTTCCACATGCATGTTTTAGCTGAAGGAAGAATCCCTTAAACCTGGAGAGTTGAGACCCATGGAATGGGTACCATGCAATACGACGTCAAAGGGTCTGCATTTGCTCACCGAACCTCACCATTCCTATCACTGCTGTGTTTATGCTGCTGTACACACGCTTGATTCTCTCGGACACATATAAATCCATAGGTTTTAAGATTCTTACTAGTCAGGTATATTCTTAGGCGTTTAATATGGGGTGTTGAGTCCACTTCGTTGAGCAAGGAGTGGCTCTTGTCTATTACATATTTGGCTTATGGAACGGTATCTGTGCTAATTTCAATCTCTGGTTTTATGCAGCACCCCAACTCACCTTTCCCCTTAAGCAAGCATAAGTTGGTTTTCTACATTTGAGACCCTGTTCTGTTTTGTAATTCAGTTCCTGTGTAGCCAAGTTTACATTCCGTGTAGCAGTGATATCTTATGATGTTTCTTTTTCTGTGTGACTTATTTCACTTAGAATCATCGTACCTGAATCCACTCATTATGCTGCTATGGGCCTGATGACATAGATGTCATTGCTGAGTGATATTGCATTGTACGTAAGTACCACAACTTCTTTATCCATTTTGCGCTTTCTGCGACAATGCACTTGTACCGTAAACGAGTTTCTTGTAAACAGAGCCATGCCAAACTTTGGGGTGGCTGTGTCTTTTTGAATTTAATTTCCCTAAGTTATAGGACTATAAGAAGAAGTGCCCTAGGCTCTGTTGCTTTGTTTTTTAGATGTTTCAGGAAACACCATACACTTCTCCCGAGTGGCTGTTGGCAATTTACATCCCGCCCATCAGCATAACAAGGCTCTCAGTTCTCCATGGCCTGTCCTGCCTTTCTGGATTCTACACTTTTTTCAGATGGCCCTTTTGACCGGGGGTGGGGGGGGGCAGGGAGACTTCATTGTAGTGCAGATTTCCTTTGCAAGCTTGCTTGGTTGGCCAGAGAGGGCGTATGTGTTTCTTCCTGAATATATTCAGGAGAAAACACATACGCCCTTTTTGGCCAAGTGCATGATTGTCGATGTTCTGTGTCTTTTCATATGTTTTCAATGCAATTCCAGTCTACCTCCTGAAATTGGTTTCCTGCAATTCTGCATTGCTCTCAGTGCCTCTTCATAGCCTTACCTCAATATACTTTTGGAAAATAGTTGGCCTTTATAACTCTGCAGGTTTTTGAATTGCAGTGGCCCTTAGTTCCATTTTTCAGCTCTTATTATTGTGATGTTGCCTCGTATCCCCAGGATTTTTTCAGGCCCTATTCTTCTTCTGGGGCGCCTTGCTGTGCCTTTAGTTAATTCTTCTTCCTATGAGAAATTAGAGTGACATGTGGCCTTTGAAACCGCCACAGCTATTTTCTCACTGGTTCCCCCTATTCCCATTCATCCTCCGCACTAACTGCAGACTCTGCGATACTGGAACTTAAAGGCATTGACTCTCCATGTGGGGATGTCGTTAGTAAAGTGGCTGGAATGTTGATCCGGAGCCCCAGGAGAGGAAAATGAGGTGCGTTTTAGAAACCTTTCCCGATCATATGGTATACCATCTGCTGGATTTCCCATGCATGGTTTAGCTGTAGGAAGATTCCCTTCAACCTGCAGTGTTGGGACCCTTGGAATGAGTAGCATGAAGTATTGCATTAAACTTTCGGCAGTTGCTCACCAAAGCTCACCAATCCTCTCAGCCCCAAGTGTCCAGCCTTATGTCTTATCCAGCTGTGGGTTTATATGTGGTCATTCCAGGTTACATCACAGCCCCTGAGCGAATTTTGTAAGAATTTTTCTCTCTTTCATTGTTTCTGCGTTTTGGTTTTAAAATTTATTTCTATAATGGGGTTTAGCTCATTTTCACTGCTGTGTTTGTGCCGCTCTGCACACACTTGATTCCCTTATGGAGATATATCAATACATGGGTTTTAAGATTCTTATTACTCAGATATATTTCTCTGCGGTGTATAGGGGGTGTTGAGGCCAGTTCATTGAGCAAGGTGTAGATCTCCTCTAATACCTATTTGGTTTATTGAACGGTATCTGTGCTAATTTCAAACTCTGGTTTTATGCATCACCCCACCTCTCCTTTCCCCTTAAGCTGACATAAGTGTGTTTTCTAAAATGAGACACTGTTCTGTTTTGTAATTCATTTTTTGTGCAGCCATATTTATCCTCCCTCTATAAGTGATATCTTATGATATGTTTCTTTTTCTGTTTGACTTATTTCAAGTAGTATTATCGGACCTAAATCCACTCTTTATCCTTCTACTAGCCTTATTACATTGATTTCATGGTGAAGAGATATTCCATTGTACATAAGTACCACATTTTCTTTATCCATTGTTCTCTTTCCTGGGATATTTAAGGTGTACTGAAGTTGAGGTTCTTGTAAACAGAGTAGCCCTAAACTGTGGTGTGCTTGTGTCTTGTTGATTTTTAGACTTCCCTAGATATACTCCCGTGATTGGAAGTGCCCTATGCTCTGTAGCTCTGTTTTTTAGATGATTTAGGAACCACCATACACTTCTCCAGAGTGGCTCTCGGCAGTTCACACACTGTCCATCAGCGTAAAAAGGCTCCCTGTTCTCCATGGCCTGTCCTGCATTTCTGGTTTTTACAATTTTTTCGGATGGCCCTTTTGACCGGTGGGAAATGAGACTTCTTTGTTGTGCACATTTGCATTGCTTGCTTGCTTGGTTGCCCATAAAGTGCGCATGCGTTTTTTCCTGGATATATTCAGGAAAAAACGCATACTCCCTTTTGGGCCAACTGCATCATTGTCGAAATTCTGCCGCTTTTCATATGCTTTAAAGACGAGTCCAATCTATCTCTTGAAATTTGTTTCTTGCAATTCTGTCTTGCATTCAGATCCTCTTCTTTGCCTTACCTCAACATATTTTTGGACGTTAGTTTTCATTTATAACTCTGCAGGTTTGTGAATTGCAGTGACCCTGAGCTCCATTTTTTAAGTTGCTCTTTTGTGAGCTGGCCTCAAAGCCGCAGGATTGCTTCAGGCCCTATTTTGGCTCCGGCGAGGCGGGCTGAGCCTTTTTTAAATTCTTATTCTTAATGGGAAATTAGAGTGACATGTGCCCGTCCAAACCCCTACAACGATTCTCTCATTGGTTCCCCCTCTTCCCGTTCATCCTCCTCACAATTTGCAAAATGTGTGAAACAGAAGTTGAAATGTGCTGATTCTCCAAGTGGGGAGATTCTAAGTAACGTGGCTGGAATGATGAACAGGAGCACCAGGAGAGGATAAATGAGGTGCATTTTAGACACATCTCCCGATCACATGGTGTACAGTCCTCTGGGTTTTCCATGCATGTTTTAGCTGTAGGAAGATTCCTTGAACCTGCAGATTTGGGACCCATTGAATGGGTACCAGGTAGTATTACTTTAAAGGGTGTGCATTTCCTCACCCAACCTCACATTTCTCTTAGCGCGAACAGTTTCCAGCCTTATGTCTCATCCTGCTGTGGGTCTAGATGTGTTCAATCCATGTTGCATCACCGTCCCTGAGGAAAAGTTGTAAGAGGTTTTCTCTGTCTCTCTGTCGTTTATTTTTTTCAATTTATTACTATATTGGTTACAGCTGATTTTCAAAGCTCTGTTCCTTGCTGCTGTACATCCACTTGATTCGCGTACAGAGAGACATCAATAAATTCTTTTTCAGATTCTTACCAGTCATAGATATTCTTTTCTGGTGGCTTGAGTGTGCTGAGTGCAGTTCTTTTAGCTACCGTGTAGGCCTTGTTGATTATCAGTTTGGTATTTGGAATGGTATCTTTGCTAATTTCAACCTCCTGGATGATGCCTCACCCCTCCCCACCTTTCCCGTTTAGCAGCCTTATGTGTGTTTTCTACATATTTGACTATGTTTTTGTTTTGTAATTTATTTCATGTGTAGCCATTTTGGATTCCACCTTTAAGTGATATCTTATGATATGTGTCTTTTTCTTTTTGAATTATGTCACTTAGAATGATCATACGTAACTCCTCCGGAGTTGTTACAACTGGCCATATTTCATTGATTTCCAGGCTGAGTAATATTCCACTCTACATAAGTACCACATCTCTATCCATTTTTTCCCTCCAGAGACATTTAAGTTATATCCTAGTCGAGGATCTTTTAAACAGAGAGGCAGTAAACATTGGGGTGCCTGTGTCCTCTCGATTTTTGTTTTTCCCAAGATATACGCCCATGAGTGCAAGTGCCCTATGCTCTGTAGCTCATTTTTTAGATGCTTTAGGAAACACAATACACTTCTCCAGAATGGCCGTTGGCAATATACATTTCCACTATAAGCCTCACAGGGCTCCCTCTTCTCCTTGCCCTGTCCTGCATTTCTGGTGTTTACACTTTATGAGGATGGCTCTTCTGACTGATGCGAAGTGATATCTTTTGTAGTATTGATTTCCAGTGCCCACCTCTTTGGTTGGCTAAAAAAGTGTATGCCCTTTTCTTGAATATATACAGAAAAAGACGCATACAGCCTTTTTGGCCAACTGCAATGTTGGCAATGTTCAGCCCCTTTTCTTGTGCTTAATGGCGAGTCCTTTCTACCTCCTCAAATCCCTTTCCTGCCATTCTCCCTTGCTTACCAATCCTTTTCTCTGACTTTCCTCAAGACATTTTTCAGTGATAGATATTTTCAACTCTGCAGTTTCGTGAATTTTACTGCCCCTGAGTTCCATTGTTCAACTTGTGTTTATGGGAACTGGCCACAAAGCAGTGGGATTTCCTCAAGCCCTATACTGTTTCCATGGGCAAGCCTAGCCTTTGGTCAATTCGTCTTCCTGATTGGAAATTAGAGTGACATGTGCCTGTCTGAACACCTAGGACTTGTCTCTCATTGTTCCTCATCCTTCCGCTTCATCCTCTGGACAAATTCCAAACTGTACGCAACAGGATGTTGACAGTGCTGACATCTCCAAGTGGGGAGGCTGTTAGTAAAGACGCTGGAGGGGTGAACCTGAGCACCAGGAGATGAGGAGATGAGATGCCTTTTCCAAACTCTTCCCGATCAGATGGTATACCATCCTCTGGGTGTGACAGACATGTTTTAGCAGTAGGAAGAGTCCCATTCATGTAAGGAGAACACCAGGGCTTTTTCAAAATCAGTGTCTCCCCGAAACCCAAACTGGGGAGTTTTTTAAGCTACAGCTACACATATGTTCATTAAGGGCCTTGGGAAGTAGGCAGAGTCCAAACTTTAGATGATTGAAGTCTTCAGGGTCAGAAGCACTCACCACCGGCTTCCCTTAGGTTACACTTTAACTGTCATGGATAGATGATGTCAATAAAAATATCTATTCTTTTTCCGATTATTTCCCCTTATAGGTTATTGCAAAACATTGAGTGTAGTTCCCTGTGCTATACAGTAGTTCCTTGTTGATGATCTATTTTATACATAGCAGTGTGTATGTGTGAATTCCACACTGTTAATTTATCCCTCCTCCCACCTTTCCCCTTTGGTAATAATAAATTATAAGATTTTATACTTCTCAGAAATGGGGGAGCTGAAAGAGAGGTATCATTTTCAATGGAAAAGCATTTAAAACAAGATTGAAGCTTTAACCAAGATTATTAGATGTACATCCTTGGAAAGAAATCACTTCATTTCTCTAATATTGACCTGACAAATAAGACAAACCTTTTCACTGAACTTGCTTATAATAAAGTGATGGAAATATCAAATGGAAGTGTTAGAAACATCTTATTTTACCCGAGCCTTATAAACTGTTCTATGTTAACTACAGTTTGGCTCACACATCTGTTCATTGAAGTTACAATAGTCTCAATTTCTGTTACTGATCCTCCAGAGTGGACCCCAACAAGGGTCCCCCTGCCCAGTGTCATTGGGGCCAACAGATCGAGACTGAGTTTGGTTCACAAGCAAAGGAAACTTTATATTTTGATCAGAGAATGGAGAGGTGAGAGCATGCACTACCGCGTGGGCTGTGGGCTGTGGGCTGGGCTGCTGTGTAGAGATCCTGTCAGAGTCAGTGGGAGGGAGGGGGCGGAGCTCTCGAGCACTGGGTTGGCTGCAGCTCAGGCTCTATATCTCGGAGTCTGCACTGGGCCCCAGCAGCTGAGGTGTCGACCCAGCCATTCTGCACTAGGAAATCTGGTCTGAAGTGCCGGGTGTGGAACCTCTGCATGCGGGACCCTAGGAGCACGTGAAATTAGACAAAGCACAAAGGATAAAAAAGGTCAGACTTGACTTTATTGCCCAGATTCTATTTTTATCTCCCAGGGATTTTTAATGGGCTTTGCTGGGGACAAACCCCTCCTCTGCCTTTTGTCCCGTTCCTCATTCTTGGAGTGCTGAGGGTGCAGACCCTTCTTCTGTAACTGCTGAGTGCTGAGTTGGGAGCCCTCATACCAGGGGACGAGGGTCAGAACTTCTCCCCAGCAGCCTCCAGGTGACGTTGATTGGCCCCAGGACCCCTGCCTCCCTGCTCGTCCGCCTGAGCACCAGCATTGGAAGTGTTATAGATTCTAATGACCTTTAAGGGTCCAGGAAAGAGATGTGCAGAGACGCTGTGGGGGCCGGTTTCACCCCACCCCACATTTGTTCGGCCACCCTAGGCTGACCGTTTCTGCCAGCCTAGATGCTCTGACCAGTAGTCTGCTCTTTCTTCAATTAGGCCCCTGAATTAACGTTAAAAACAGCACCAGGTGTCAGAGCCCTGCCCGCTCAACTCCCAGACAGTCCAGGGTCAGTGGTGATCAAGGACCATGATGGCCACTGAGTCAACAGCCTTTTGAAGTAAACAGGAGTCCAGCCGGTCTTATTGGCCACCATCATCACGGTGTCTGTAGGCTTTTCTATGGTGACAGTGTGATATACGGTTCCCCCGCCAAGATTATTAGCTCCCCTCCGGGTGCAGTAAGTCCTGCAAGCAGTAGTCTACTCCTTCGGGACACACTATTGTTGTTTTATGAGAGAAACTCCAGGTCAAGTGATGTTCACACGAGTCGTCATGGTGCCCTGTTGCCCCCGGTTATCTCTCTGGATGTTGGAGTTGGAGGGCCTCCTCACTCGAGGTCGGTGTGCCCACGGAGCGAACCCTGCAACTTCAGGGCATGGTTGGTGATTAGGATCACCACGTGGGGTCCTTTTCCCTTAGGAGGGAGGTGGCCTCTTGGGCTGCTGATTTCCAGGTTTTTAGATACCGCCAGTATCTTGGCCAGATGTGGCAGTGGGCCAAGCCCCTTGGTGACTGTAGTTTATCCTACCTGGATGGCATTCTTACGTTGTTCCATTTCAAGTGGTCCCAGTTTTTGCACTAATTCTCCAATGGCGATTCACCTTTCACCGGGAATGGAAAGGTCAAAGGGTTTAGCTCAATTAGGGAGTTCCAGGGCAAGGGTCTGAATTGACTGCTCTTTCCATTCTTGAAAGGCCACTTCTGGATTCTGTTCAAAAGGATCATCATCTTTTCCTTTCAGTGTTTCATATAGAGGCCCAGCTAGTAGACTGTAGTTAGGGATCCAGGAGCAGCAAACCCTGGCCTCCCCAGGAACCCCTAAGCTGTCTTCTAGTTTTAGAAAGGGGTAAGGCTGCAAATGGTTTCTTCCCTTTCCTGGGATGGGCTTGTCTGACCTTGTGTGAGAATGAAGCCCAGGCAAGTCACTGCAGTCTGTGATTTTTGAGCTTTTTCTTGGACAACTTCTATCCTTTATTGGCTTGGTAGTTCAGAGGCCTCCTTAGTAGGGCTGGCGATCAGAATGTCATCTGCATATTGAAGGAGGGTTTCCTTTTCCAGAGGTAGAACTTTTCGGTCTTTAGCTAAGCTTTCCCCAAAGATGGTGTGGGAATTTTTGAACCCTTGGGGCAAGACGGCCCGGAAGTATTGTTTTAGTTGTATGTTGAGTCCTGCCACTCACAAGCCAAAATTTCTTGTGACTCTGGGACTAATGGAATACAAAAGAAGGCATCATTGAAGACTAATACAGAATACCATGTCCTGGTGGTTGGTAGAATGACCAGCAGGGTGTAGGAATCAGGAGCAACTGGAGGTATATCCTCGGTGGCGTCACTGACTGTCCTGACATCCTTTACCAGGTCCCCAGCAGCCCATGGGGCTCTCGTGGTCAGGCCAATCCCAGGATATGGAGCTCTCCTGGGCAGGTACCCCACCCCCAACCCAGCCCACGGGGCTCTCATGGTCAGGGCCCTCCCAGGATACAGAGCTACCCTTGCAGGTACCGTGGCAGGGCTGGGCACACAGGAACCGTGCACATAGCCCTCATTGAAGAGCACCCCCAGCTCACCTGTCGCTCAGAGCTGACACAGAGCACCTCAGAGCAGGACTTGAACTAACAAACAGCAGCTCCGACAGGTCTGTGACCCTGGGCATCACTCTGTGTGGCCTCCCTCCACCTGGTCTTCCAGAGACTTCCACTGCACCCAGGGCACCAGGCCTGTGTCTCCAACCACCACCCACCCCCTCCTCTCCCTGACTCCTGGGTTCCTCTCATTAGGAGAGGGTTTTCTTGAAGTTGTCTCCCACTCATGGGCCAGATAAAATGATTAGAAAACAAGCCAAAGCTGCAGCCCCTTGTCTATCCTGACTCTCAGGAGCCCACACCTGTTCCTTGGACCTGGCCTGTTCAGCAAGTTCCATTTTCTGCAACTGTGAGCCCCTGAGGGGTGATGATTGGCTGACCTGGGCAGCCTTACCCTGCCAGCCAGCCCTCCCCAGGTGTGCCTGTGTTGAGATCAATATAAATACCACTCCAGGCAGCAAGAGCCCCTGCAGCTGTGCCTGACGCCATTTTCTCTGCCCTGTCAGCAGTCTCGGGGCTGGGCTGGTGGGAGGGAGTGAGAGGCCACGGCTTTGTGGGTGGCCCAGTGTGAGTGGGGCTCTGCTGGACTTTCTGCAGCAGTTGCCAGACTGCCACCTGCTAAAGAAGAGGATGTGTCACCCATACCTGCTGCTGGAATTTCTCCCTGGGCAGAGGTGAGGAAGGAAAAAAGCAGTGGGGGCAGGGACAGGACAGGTATCTCAGGCAGGGAAATGGAAATCTTCCAGAAGAGCACCCAGGGCCAGGACCATCCTGGCTGGCCTGCAGGCACCAAGTCAGCTGGCATGCTGTCACTCGTGTGGCTCCATGGCCCTTCCTCTAGGCTTTCAAGTCCTTGTATATATTCAGGTGTTTTACCTGGGAAGGGTGGGAACAGTTCAGCAGCAACTGGCCTGGGGCTCAGCTCACGTTTACTCACAGATGCCTCGGCACAGTGCCCCAGCTTTGCAATGAGGACGCTTGTTGTGTGGGGGCTGCTGGCTGAATGGGAGACGATTCCCCACCACTGACCAACTTCAGAATTGTTTACAACTGGAGGAAGTGCCCTGATACGGTTTTCCTCTGAGTAACTGGTGGGTTCTGTTTTTTTTTTTCTCTTTTTCGTTTTTGGTTCAAGGTAGATTTTATTCCTGTTTTTTGTATTTACAGATATAAGCATGGAAATAATTTATTCATATAAATACATGTATGTGAAGGGAATAATTGTTTTTTTCTGTTTTATTTTTTAAATTTTATTTCTTTTTAATTTTGAATTTTATTTTATATTTTTATACAGCAGGTTCTTATTGGTTATCTATTGTATACATATAAATGTTTACATGCCAATCCCAATCTCTCAACTCCTCCCACCACCACCCCCCCAAGAGCTTTCCCCCCTTGTTGTCCATACGATTGTTGTCTACATCTGTTGCTCTATTTATGCCTTGCAAAACGGTTAATCTGTACAGTTTTTCTAGGTTCCACATATATGCATGAATATACAAGATTTGTTTTTCTCTTTCTGACTTACTTCACTCTGTATGACAGTCTCTAGATCCATCGACGTCTCTACAAATGACCCAATTTCATTCCTTTCATGGCTTAGTAATATTCCATTTTATATATGTCCCACATCTTTATGCATTCATCTGTCTGTGGGCATTTAGGTTGCTTCCATTACCTCGATATTGTAAATAGTGATGCAATGAACATTGCGGTGAATGTCTCTTTTTGATTTATGGTTTTGTCTGGGTATATGTCCAGTACTGGGATTGCTGTATCATATGGTAATTCTATTATTAGTTTCTTAAGAAACTCCATATTGTTCTCCATAGTGACTGTATCAATTTATATTCCCAACAATAGTGGAAGAGGCTTCCTTTTCTCCACACCCTTTCCAGCATTTCTTGTTTGTAGATTTTCAGAAGATGCCCATTCTAACAGGTGTGAGGTGATACCTCATTGTTGAGTCCATTTCGTTGAGCAAGGGGTAGGTCTTGTCTATTACATATTTGGCTTATGGGACGGTGTCTGTGCTAATTTCAAACTCTGGTTTTATGCAGCGCCCCAACTCACCTTTCCCCTTAAGCAAGCATAAGTTGGTTTTCTAAACTTGAGACCCTGTTCTGTTTTGTAATTCAGTTCATGTGTAGCCAAGTTTACATTCCGTGCATTAGTGATACCTTATGATGTTTCTTTTTCTGTGTGACTTATTTCACTTAGAATCATCGTGCCTCAATCCACTCATTATGCTGGTACAGGCCTGGTGACACAGATTTCATTGCTGAGTGGTATTCTGTTGTACGTAAGTACCCAACTTTTTTATCCATTATTTGTTCTCTGGGATATTTAACTTGTACTGTAGAAGAGGTTCCTGTAAACAGAGCCGTCCCAAATTTTGGGGTGGCTGTGTCTTTTTGATTTTAATTTCCCTAAGCTATAGGACCATAAGTGGAAATGCCCTAGACTCTGTTGCTTTGTTTTTCAGATGTATCAGGAAACACCATACACTTCTCCAGAGTGGCTGTTGGCAATTTACATCCCGCCCATCAGCATAACAAGGCTCCTTTTTACCCATGGCCTGTCTTGCTTTTCTGGATTTTACACTTTTCTCAGATGACCCTTTAGACCGGGGGGAAGTGACACTTCATAGTAGTTCGGATTTCCATTGCAAGCTTGCTTGGTTTGCCAAAAAGGGCGTATGTGTTTTTTCCTGAATATATTCAGGAACAAACTCATACGCCCTTTTTTGCCAAGTGCATCATTGTCGATGATCTGCCTCTTTTCCTATGCTTTAAATGCAAATCCAGTCTACCTCCTGAAATCGGTTTCCTGAAATTCTGCCCCGCTTTCAAGTCCTCTTGGCAGCCTTACTTCAATATATTTTTGGACGTTATCTGTCATTTATAACTCTGCAGGTTTGTGAATGACAGTGCCCCTGAGCTCCTTTCTTCAACTCGCTTTCTTGTGAGCTGGCCGCAACACCGCAGGATTGCTTCAGGCCCTAGTGTGGTACCGGCATGGCACGCTGAGCCTTTGCTTAATTCCTCTTCCGGGTGGGAAATGAGAGTTAAATTTGCCCGTCCAGACACCTCCAGCTAGTCTCTCATTGGTTCTCCCTATTCCTGTTCATCTTATGCAGAAATTGCAAACTGGGCCAAACAGGAGGTTAAAGGCACTGACTCTCCAAGTGGGGAGAGTGTTAGTAAAGCTTCTGGAATGTTGCACCCGAGTACCAGGGGACGAAAACTGAGACACATTTGAACACGTTTCCCGATCACACGGTGGATCATACTCTGGGTTCCACATGCATGTTTTAGCTGAAGGAAGAATCCCTTAAACCTGGAGAGTGGAGACCCGTGGAATGGGTACCATGCAATATGACTTCAAAGGGTCTGCATTTGCTCACCGAACCTCACTAATCCTATCACTGCTGCGTTTATGCCGCTGTCCGCACCCTTGATTCTCTTTCAGAGACATAGAAATCGATAGGTTGTAAGATTCTTACTAGTCAGGTATATTTTTAGGCGTTTAATATGTGGTGTTGAGTCCACTTCGTTGAGCAAGGAGTAGCTCTTGTCTATTACATATTTGGCTTATGGAACGGTATCTGTGCTAATTTCAATCTCTGGTTTTATGCAGCACCCCAACTCACCTTTCCCCGTAAGCAAGCATAAGTTGGATTTCTACATTTGAGACCCTGTTCTGTTTTGTAATTCAGTTCCTGTGTAGCCAAGTTTACATTCCGTGTGGTAGTGATATCTTATGATGTTTCTTTTTCTGTGTGACTTATTTCACTTAGAATCATCGTACCTGAATCCAGTCATTATGCTGCTACGGGCCTGATGACATAGATTTCATTGCTGAGTGATATTGCATTGTACATAAGTTCCACAACTTCTTATTCCATTTTTCGCTTTCTGTGATATTGAACTTGTACCGTAAACGAGGTTCTTGTAAACAGATCCATCCCAAACTTTGGGGTGGCTGTGTCTTTTTGATTTTAATTTCCCTAAACTATAGGACCATAAGTGGAAGTTCTGTAGGCTCTGTTGCTTGGTTTTTTAGATGTTTCAGGAAACACCATACACTTCTCCAGAGTGGCTGTTGGCAATTTACATCCCGCCCATCAGCATAACAAGGCTCCCAGTTCTCCATGGCCTGTCCTGCCTTTCTGGATTTTACACTTTTTTCAGATGGCCCTTTAGACCGGGGGGCAGTGAGACTTCATTGTAGTGCAGATTTCCTTTGCAAGCTTGCTTGGTTGGCCAAAAAGGGCGTATGCGTTTTTTCCTGAATATATTCAGGAAAAAACGCATACGCCCTTTTTGGCCAAGTGCATCATTGTGCACGTTCTGCCTCTTTTCCTATGCTTTACATTCAATTCCCGTCTACCTCCTGAAATCGGTTTCCTGCAATTCTGCCCCGCTTTCAAGTCCTCTTGGCAGCCTTTCTTCAATATATTTTTGGACGATAGCTGTCATTTATAACTCTGCAGGTTTGTGAATGTGAGTGTCCTTGAGCTCCTTTCTTCAACTCGCTTTCTTGTGAGCTGGCCGCAACACCTCAAGATTGTTTCAGGCCCTAGTGTGGTTCCGGCATGGCACGCTGAGCCTTTGGTTAATTCCTCTTCCTGGTGGGAAATGAGAGTTAAATTTGCCCGTCCAGACACCTCCAGCTAGTCTCTCATTGGTTCTCCCTATTCCTGTTCATTTTCCACAGAAATCCAAACTGGGCCAAACAGGAGGTTAAAGGCACTGACTCTCCAAGTGGGGAGAGTGTTAGTAAAGCGTCTGGAATGTTGCACCTGAGTACCAGGGGACAAAAACTGAGACACATTTGAACACGTTTCCTGATCACACGTGGATCATACTCTGGGTTCCACATGCATGTTTTAGCTGAAGGAAGAATCCCTTAAACCTGGAGAGTTGAGACCCATGGAATGGGTACCATGCAATACGACGTCAAAGGGTCTGCATTTGCTCACCGAACCTCACCATTCCTATCACTGCTGTGTTTATGCTGCTGTACACACGCTTGATTCTCTCGGACACATATAAATCCATAGGTTTTAAGATTCTTACTAGTCAGGTATATTCTTAGGCGTTTAATATGGGGTGTTGAGTCCACTTCGTTGAGCAAGGAGTGGCTCTTGTCTATTACATATTTGGCTTATGGAACGGTATCTGTGCTAATTTCAATCTCTGGTTTTATGCAGCACCCCAACTCACCTTTCCCCTTAAGCAAGCATAAGTTGGTTTTCTACATTTGAGACCCTGTTCTGTTTTGTAATTCAGTTCCTGTGTAGCCAAGTTTACATTCCGTGTAGCAGTGATATCTTATGATGTTTCTTTTTCTGTGTGACTTATTTCACTTAGAATCATCGTACCTGAATCCACTCATTATGCTGCTATGGGCCTGATGACATAGATGTCATTGCTGAGTGATATTGCATTGTACGTAAGTACCACAACTTCTTTATCCATTTTGCGCTTTCTGCGACAATGCACTTGTACCGTAAACGAGTTTCTTGTAAACAGAGCCATGCCAAACTTTCGGGTGGCTGTGTCTTTTTGAATTTAATTTCCCTAAGTTATAGGACTATAAGAAGAAGTGCCCTAGGCTCTGTTGCTTTGTTTTTTAGACGTTTCAGGAAACACCATACACTTCTCCCGAGTGGCTGTTGGCAATTTACATCCCGCCCATCAGCATAACAAGGCTCTCAGTTCTCCATGGCCTGTCCTGCCTTTCTGGATTCTACACTTTTTTCAGATGGCCCTTTTGACCGGGGGTGGGGGGGGGCAGGGAGACTTCATTGTAGTGCAGATTTCCTTTGCAAGCTTGCTTGGTTGGCCAGAGAGGGCGTATGTGTTTCTTCCTGAATATATTCAGGATAAAACACATACGCCCTTTTTGGCCAAGTGCATGATTGTCGATGTTCTGTGTCTTTTCATATGTTTTCAATGCAATTCCAGTCTACCTCCTGAAATTGGTTTCCTGCAATTCTGCATTGCTCTCAGTGCCTCTTCATAGCCTTACCTCAATATACTTTTGGAAAATAGTTGGCCTTTATAACTCTGCAGGTTTTTGAATTGCAGTGGCCCTTAGTTCCATTTTTCAGCTCTTATTATTGTGATGTTGCCTCGTATCCCCAGGATTTTTTCAGGCCCTATTCTTCTTCTGGGGCGCCTTGCTGTGCCTTTAGTTAATTCTTCTTCCTATGAGAAATTAGAGTGACATGTGTCCTTTGAAACCGCCACAGCTATTTTCTCACTGGTTCCCCCTATTCCCATTCATCCTCCGCACTAACTGCAGACTCTGCGATACTGGAACTTAAAGGCATTGACTCTCCATGTGGGGATGTCGTTAGTAAAGTGGCTGGAATGTTGATCCGGAGCCCCAGGAGAGGAAAATGAGGTGCGTTTTAGAAACCTTTCCCGATCATATGGTATACCATCTGCTGGATTTCCCATGCATGGTTTAGCTGTAGGAAGATTCCCTTCAACCTGCAGTGTTGGGACCCTTGGAATGAGTAGCATGAAGTATTGCATTAAACTTTCGGCAGTTGCTCACCAAAGCTCACCAATCCTCTCAGCCCCAAGTGTCCAGCCTTATGTCTTATCCAGCTGTGGGTTTATATGTGGTCATTCCAGGTTACATCACAGCCCCTGAGCGAATTTTGTAAGAATTTTTCTCTCTTTCATTGTTTCTGCGTTTTGGTTTTAAAATTTATTTCTATAATGGGGTTTAGCTCATTTTCACTGCTGTGTTTGTGCCGCTCTGCACACACTTGATTCCCTTATGGAGATATATCAATACATGGGTTTTAAGATTCTTATTACTCAGATATATTTCTCTGCGGTGTATAGGGGGTGTTGAGGCCAGTTCATTGAGCAAGGTGTAGATCTCCTCTAATACCTATTTGGTTTATTGAACGGTATCTGTGCTAATTTCAAACTCTGGTTTTATGCATCACCCCACCTCTCCTTTCCCCTTAAGCTGACATAAGTGTGTTTTCTAAAATGAGACACTGTTCTGTTTTGTAATTCATTTTTTGTGCAGCCATATTTATCCTCCCTCTATAAGTGATATCTTATGATATGTTTCTTTTTCTGTTTGACTTATTTCAAGTAGTATTATCGGACCTAAATCCACTCTTTATCCTTCTACTAGCCTTATTACATTGATTTCATGGTGAAGAGATATTCCATTGTACATAAGTACCACATTTTCTTTATCCATTGTTCTCTTTCCTGGGATATTTAAGGTGTACTGAAGTTGAGGTTCTTGTAAACAGAGTAGCCCTAAACTGTGGTGTGCTTGTGTCTTGTTGATTTTTAGACTTCCCTAGATATACTCCCGTGATTGGAAGTGCCCTATGCTCTGTAGCTCTGTTTTTTAGATGATTTAGGAACCACCATACACTTCTCCAGAGTGGCTCTCGGCAGTTCACACACTGTCCATCAGCGTAAAAAGGCTCCCTGTTCTCCATGGCCTGTCCTGCATTTCTGGTTTTTACAATTTTTTCGGATGGCCCTTTTGACCGGTGGGAAATGAGACTTCTTTGTTGTGCACATTTGCATTGCTTGCTTGCTTGGTTGCCCATAAAGTGCGCATGCGTTTTTTCCTGGATATATTCAGGAAAAAACGCATACTCCCTTTTGGGCCAACTGCATCATTGTCGAAATTCTGCCGCTTTTCATATGCTTTAAAGACGAGTCCAATCTATCTCTTGAAATTTGTTTCTTGCAATTCTGTCTTGCATTCAGATCCTCTTCTTTGCCTTACCTCAACATATTTTTGGACGTTAGTTTTCATTTATAACTCTGCAGGTTTGTGAATTGCAGTGACCCTGAGCTCCATTTTTTAAGTTGCTCTTTTGTGAGCTGGCCTCAAAGCCGCAGGATTGCTTCAGGCCCTATTTTGGCTCCGGCGAGGCGGGCTGAGCCTTTTTTAAATTCTTATTCTTAATGGGAAATTAGAGTGACATGTGCCCGTCCAAACCCCTACAACGATTCTCTCATTGGTTCCCCCTCTTCCCGTTCATCCTCCTCACAATTTGCAAAATGTGTGAAACAGAAGTTGAAATGTGCTGATTCTCCAAGTGGGGAGATTCTAAGTAACGTGGCTGGAATGATGAACAGGAGCACCAGGAGAGGATAAATGAGGTGCATTTTAGACACATCTCCCGATCACATGGTGTACAGTCCTCTGGGTTTTCCATGCATGTTTTAGCTGTAGGAAGATTCCTTGAACCTGCAGATTTGGGACCCATTGAATGGGTACCAGGTAGTATTACTTTAAAGGGTGTGCATTTCCTCACCCAACCTCACATTTCTCTTAGCGCGAACAGTTTCCAGCCTTATGTCTCATCCTGCTGTGGGTCTAGATGTGTTCAATCCATGTTGCATCACCGTCCCTGAGGAAAAGTTGTAAGAGGTTTTCTCTGTCTCTCTGTCGTTTATTTTTTTCAATTTATTACTATATTGGTTACAGCTGATTTTCAAAGCTCTGTTCCTTGCTGCTGTACATCCACTTGATTCGCGTACAGAGAGACATCAATAAATTCTTTTTCAGATTCTTACCAGTCATAGATATTCTTTTCTGGTGGCTTGAGTGTGCTGAGTGCAGTTCTTTTAGCTACCGTGTAGGCCTTGTTGATTATCAGTTTGGTATTTGGAATGGTATCTTTGCTAATTTCAACCTCCTGGATGATGCCTCACCCCTCCCCACCTTTCCCGTTTAGCAGCCTTATGTGTGTTTTCTACATATTTGACTATGTTTTTGTTTTGTAATTTATTTCATGTGTAGCCATTTTGGATTCCACCTTTAAGTGATATCTTATGATATGTGTCTTTTTCTTTTTGAATTATGTCACTTAGAATGATCATACGTAACTCCTCCGGAGTTGTTACAACTGGCCATATTTCATTGATTTCCAGGCTGAGTAATATTCCACTCTACATAAGTACCACATCTCTATCCATTTTTTCCCTCCAGAGACATTTAAGTTATATCCTAGTCGAGGATCTTTTAAACAGAGAGGCAGTAAACATTGGGGTGCCTGTGTCCTCTCGATTTTTGTTTTTCCCAAGATATACGCCCATGAGTGCAAGTGCCCTATGCTCTGTAGCTCATTTTTTAGATGCTTTAGGAAACACAATACACTTCTCCAGAATGGCCGTTGGCAATATACATTTCCACTATAAGCCTCACAGGGCTCCCTCTTCTCCTTGCCCTGTCCTGCATTTCTGGTGTTTACACTTTATGAGGATGGCTCTTCTGACTGATGCGAAGTGATATCTTTTGTAGTATTGATTTCCAGTGCCCACCTCTTTGGTTGGCTAAAAAAGTGTATGCCCTTTTCTTGAATATATACAGAAAAAGACGCATACAGCCTTTTTGGCCAACTGCAATGTTGGCAATGTTCAGCCCCTTTTCTTGTGCTTAATGGCGAGTCCTTTCTACCTCCTCAAATCCCTTTCCTGCCATTCTCCCTTGCTTACCAATCCTTTTCTCTGACTTTCCTCAAGACATTTTTCAGTGATAGATATTTTCAACTCTGCAGTTTCGTGAATTTTACTGCCCCTGAGTTCCATTGTTCAACTTGTGTTTATGGGAACTGGCCACAAAGCAGTGGGATTTCCTCAAGCCCTATACTGTTTCCATGGGCAAGCCTAGCCTTTGGTCAATTCGTCTTCCTGATTGGAAATTAGAGTGACATGTGCCTGTCTGAACACCTAGGACTTGTCTCTCATTGTTCCTCATCCTTCCGCTTCATCCTCTGGACAAATTCCAAACTGTACGCAACAGGATGTTGACAGTGCTGACATCTCCAAGTGGGGAGGCTGTTAGTAAAGACGCTGGAGGGGTGAACCTGAGCACCAGGAGATGAGGAGATGAGATGCCTTTTCCAAACTCTTCCCGATCAGATGGTATACCATCCTCTGGGTGTGACAGACATGTTTTAGCAGTAGGAAGAGTCCCATTCATGTAAGGAGAACACCAGGGCTTTTTCAAAATCAGTGTCTCCCCGAAACCCAAACTGGGGAGTTTTTTAAGCTACAGCTACACATATGTTCATTAAGGGCCTTGGGAAGTAGGCAGAGTCCAAACTTTAGATGATTGAAGTCTTCAGGGTCAGAAGCACTCACCACCGGCTTCCCTTAGGTTACACTTTAACTGTCATGGATAGATGATGTCAATAAAAATATCTATTCTTTTTCCGATTATTTCCCCTTATAGGTTATTGCAAAACATTGAGTGTAGTTCCCTGTGCTATACAGTAGTTCCTTGTTGATGATCTATTTTATACATAGCAGTGTGTATGTGTGAATTCCACACTGTTAATTTATCCCTCCTCCCACCTTTCCCCTTTGGTAATAATAAATTATAAGATTTTATACTTCTCAGAAATGGGGGAGCTGAAAGAGAGGTATCATTTTCAATGGAAAAGCATTTAAAACAAGATTGAAGCTTTAACCAAGATTATTAGATGTACATCCTTGGAAAGAAATCACTTCATTTCTCTAATATTGACCTGACAAATAAGACAAACCTTTTCACTGAACTTGCTTATAATAAAGTGATGGAAATATCAAATGGAAGTGTTAGAAACATCTTATTTTACCCGAGCCTTATAAACTGTTCTATGTTAACTACAGTTTGGCTCACACATCTGTTCATTGAAGTTACAATAGTCTCAATTTCTGTTACTGATCCTCCAGAGTGGACCCCAACAAGGGTCCCCCTGCCCAGTGTCATTGGGGCCAACAGATCGAGACTGAGTTTGGTTCACAAGCAAAGGAAACTTTATATTTTGATCAGAGAATGGAGAGGTGAGAGCATGCACTACCGCGTGGGCTGTGGGCTGTGGGCTGGGCTGCTGTGTAGAGATCCTGTCAGAGTCAGTGGGAGGGAGGGGGCGGAGCTCTCGAGCACTGGGTTGGCTGCAGCTCAGGCTCTATATCTCGGAGTCTGCACTGGGCCCCAGCAGCTGAGGTGTCGACCCAGCCATTCTGCACTAGGAAATCTGGTCTGAAGTGCCGGGTGTGGAACCTCTGCATGCGGGACCCTAGGAGCACGTGAAATTAGACAAAGCACAAAGGATAAAAAAGGTCAGACTTGACTTTATTGCCCAGATTCTATTTTTATCTCCCAGGGATTTTTAATGGGCTTTGCTGGGGACAAACCCCTCCTCTGCCTTTTGTCCCGTTCCTCATTCTTGGAGTGCTGAGGGTGCAGACCCTTCTTCTGTAACTGCTGAGTGCTGAGTTGGGAGCCCTCATACCAGGGGACGAGGGTCAGAACTTCTCCCCAGCAGCCTCCAGGTGACGTTGATTGGCCCCAGGACCCCTGCCTCCCTGCTCGTCCGCCTGAGCACCAGCATTGGAAGTGTTATAGATTCTAATGACCTTTAAGGGTCCAGGAAAGAGATGTGCAGAGACGCTGTGGGGGCCGGTTTCACCCCACCCCACATTTGTTCGGCCACCCTAGGCTGACCGTTTCTGCCAGCCTAGATGCTCTGACCAGTAGTCTGCTCTTTCTTCAATTAGGCCCCTGAATTAACGTTAAAAACAGCACCAGGTGTCAGAGCCCTGCCCGCTCAACTCCCAGACAGTCCAGGGTCAGTGGTGATCAAGGACCATGATGGCCACTGAGTCAACAGCCTTTTGAAGTAAACAGGAGTCCAGCCGGTCTTATTGGCCACCATCATCACGGTGTCTGTAGGCTTTTCTATGGTGACAGTGTGATATACGGTTCCCCCGCCAAGATTATTAGCTCCCCTCCGGGTGCAGTAAGTCCTGCAAGCAGTAGTCTACTCCTTCGGGACACACTATTGTTGTTTTATGAGAGAAACTCCAGGTCAAGTGATGTTCACACGAGTCGTCATGGTGCCCTGTTGCCCCCGGTTATCTCTCTGGATGTTGGAGTTGGAGGGCCTCCTCACTCGAGGTCGGTGTGCCCACGGAGCGAACCCTGCAACTTCAGGGCATGGTTGGTGATTAGGATCACCACGTGGGGTCCTTTTCCCTTAGGAGGGAGGTGGCCTCTTGGGCTGCTGATTTCCAGGTTTTTAGATACCGCCAGTATCTTGGCCAGATGTGGCAGTGGGCCAAGCCCCTTGGTGACTGTAGTTTATCCTACCTGGATGGCATTCTTACGTTGTTCCATTTCAAGTGGTCCCAGTTTTTGCACTAATTCTCCAATGGCGATTCACCTTTCACCGGGAATGGAAAGGTCAAAGGGTTTAGCTCAATTAGGGAGTTCCAGGGCAAGGGTCTGAATTGACTGCTCTTTCCATTCTTGAAAGGCCACTTCTGGATTCTGTTCAAAAGGATCATCATCTTTTCCTTTCAGTGTTTCATATAGAGGCCCAGCTAGTAGACTGTAGTTAGGGATCCAGGAGCAGCAAACCCTGGCCTCCCCAGGAACCCCTAAGCTGTCTTCTAGTTTTAGAAAGGGGTAAGGCTGCAAATGGTTTCTTCCCTTTCCTGGGATGGGCTTGTCTGACCTTGTGTGAGAATGAAGCCCAGGCAAGTCACTGCAGTCTGTGATTTTTGAGCTTTTTCTTGGACAACTTCTATCCTTTATTGGCTTGGTAGTTCAGAGGCCTCCTTAGTAGGGCTGGCGATCAGAATGTCATCTGCATATTGAAGGAGGGTTTCCTTTTCCAGAGGTAGAACTTTTCGGTCTTTAGCTAAGCTTTCCCCAAAGATGGTGTGGGAATTTTTGAACCCTTGGGGCAAGACGGCCCGGAAGTATTGTTTTAGTTGTATGTTGAGTCCTGCCACTCACAAGCCAAAATTTCTTGTGACTCTGGGACTAATGGAATACAAAAGAAGGCATCATTGAAGACTAATACAGAATACCATGTCCTGGTGGTTGGTAGAATGACCAGCAGGGTGTAGGAATCAGGAGCAACTGGAGGTATATCCTCGGTGGCGTCACTGACTGTCCTGACATCCTTTACCAGGTCCCCAGCAGCCCATGGGGCTCTCGTGGTCAGGCCAATCCCAGGATATGGAGCTCTCCTGGGCAGGTACCCCACCCCCAACCCAGCCCACGGGGCTCTCATGGTCAGGGCCCTCCCAGGATACAGAGCTACCCTTGCAGGTACCGTGGCAGGGCTGGGCACACAGGAACCGTGCACATAGCCCTCATTGAAGAGCACCCCCAGCTCACCTGTCGCTCAGAGCTGACACAGAGCACCTCAGAGCAGGACTTGAACTAACAAACAGCAGCTCCGACAGGTCTGTGACCCTGGGCATCACTCTGTGTGGCCTCCCTCCACCTGGTCTTCCAGAGACTTCCACTGCACCCAGGGCACCAGGCCTGTGTCTCCAACCACCACCCACCCCCTCCTCTCCCTGACTCCTGGGTTCCTCTCATTAGGAGAGGGTTTTCTTGAAGTTGTCTCCCACTCATGGGCCAGATAAAATGATTAGAAAACAAGCCAAAGCTGCAGCCCCTTGTCTATCCTGACTCTCAGGAGCCCACACCTGTTCCTTGGACCTGGCCTGTTCAGCAAGTTCCATTTTCTGCAACTGTGAGCCCCTGAGGGGTGATGATTGGCTGACCTGGGCAGCCTTACCCTGCCAGCCAGCCCTCCCCAGGTGTGCCTGTGTTGAGATCAATATAAATACCACTCCAGGCAGCAAGAGCCCCTGCAGCTGTGCCTGACGCCATTTTCTCTGCCCTGTCAGCAGTCTCGGGGCTGGGCTGGTGGGAGGGAGTGAGAGGCCACGGCTTTGTGGGTGGCCCAGTGTGAGTGGGGCTCTGCTGGACTTTCTGCAGCAGTTGCCAGACTGCCACCTGCTAAAGAAGAGGATGTGTCACCCATACCTGCTGCTGGAATTTCTCCCTGGGCAGAGGTGAGGAAGGAAAAAAGCAGTGGGGGCAGGGACAGGACAGGTATCTCAGGCAGGGAAATGGAAATCTTCCAGAAGAGCACCCAGGGCCAGGACCATCCTGGCTGGCCTGCAGGCACCAAGTCAGCTGGCATGCTGTCACTCGTGTGGCTCCATGGCCCTTCCTCTAGGCTTTCAAGTCCTTGTATATATTCAGGTGTTTTACCTGGGAAGGGTGGGAACAGTTCAGCAGCAACTGGCCTGGGGCTCAGCTCACGTTTACTCACAGATGCCTCGGCACAGTGCCCCAGCTTTGCAATGAGGACGCTTGTTGTGTGGGGGCTGCTGGCTGAATGGGAGACGATTCCCCACCACTGACCAACTTCAGAATTGTTTACAACTGGAGGAAGTGCCCTGATACGGTTTTCCTCTGAGTAACTGGTGGGTTCTGTTTTTTTTTTTCTCTTTTTCGTTTTTGGTTCAAGGTAGATTTTATTCCTGTTTTTTGTATTTACAGATATAAGCATGGAAATAATTTATTCATATAAATACATGTATGTGAAGGGAATAATTGTTTTTTTCTGTTTTATTTTTTAAATTTTATTTCTTTTTAATTTTGAATTTTATTTTATATTTTTATACAGCAGGTTCTTATTGGTTATCTATTGTATACATATAAATGTTTACATGCCAATCCCAATCTCTCAACTCCTCCCACCACCACCCCCCCAAGAGCTTTCCCCCCTTGTTGTCCATACGATTGTTGTCTACATCTGTTGCTCTATTTATGCCTTGCAAAACGGTTAATCTGTACAGTTTTTCTAGGTTCCACATATATGCATGAATATACAAGATTTGTTTTTCTCTTTCTGACTTACTTCACTCTGTATGACAGTCTCTAGATCCATCGACGTCTCTACAAATGACCCAATTTCATTCCTTTCATGGCTTAGTAATATTCCATTTTATATATGTCCCACATCTTTATGCATTCATCTGTCTGTGGGCATTTAGGTTGCTTCCATTACCTCGATATTGTAAATAGTGATGCAATGAACATTGCGGTGAATGTCTCTTTTTGATTTATGGTTTTGTCTGGGTATATGTCCAGTACTGGGATTGCTGTATCATATGGTAATTCTATTATTAGTTTCTTAAGAAACTCCATATTGTTCTCCATAGTGACTGTATCAATTTATATTCCCAACAATAGTGGAAGAGGCTTCCTTTTCTCCACACCCTTTCCAGCATTTCTTGTTTGTAGATTTTCAGAAGATGCCCATTCTAACAGGTGTGAGGTGATACCTCATTGTTGAGTCCATTTCGTTGAGCAAGGGGTAGGTCTTGTCTATTACATATTTGGCTTATGGGACGGTGTCTGTGCTAATTTCAAACTCTGGTTTTATGCAGCGCCCCAACTCACCTTTCCCCTTAAGCAAGCATAAGTTGGTTTTCTAAACTTGAGACCCTGTTCTGTTTTGTAATTCAGTTCATGTGTAGCCAAGTTTACATTCCGTGCATTAGTGATACCTTATGATGTTTCTTTTTCTGTGTGACTTATTTCACTTAGAATCATCGTGCCTCAATCCACTCATTATGCTGGTACAGGCCTGGTGACACAGATTTCATTGCTGAGTGGTATTCTGTTGTACGTAAGTACCCAACTTTTTTATCCATTATTTGTTCTCTGGGATATTTAACTTGTACTGTAGAAGAGGTTCCTGTAAACAGAGCCGTCCCAAATTTTGGGGTGGCTGTGTCTTTTTGATTTTAATTTCCCTAAGCTATAGGACCATAAGTGGAAATGCCCTAGACTCTGTTGCTTTGTTTTTCAGATGTATCAGGAAACACCATACACTTCTCCAGAGTGGCTGTTGGCAATTTACATCCCGCCCATCAGCATAACAAGGCTCCTTTTTACCCATGGCCTGTCTTGCTTTTCTGGATTTTACACTTTTCTCAGATGGCCCTTTAGACCGGGGGGAAGTGACACTTCATAGTAGTTCGGATTTCCATTGCAAGCTTGCTTGGTTTGCCAAAAAGGGCGTATGTGTTTTTTCCTGAATATATTCAGGAACAAACTCATACGCCCTTTTTTGCCAAGTGCATCATTGTCGATGATCTGCCTCTTTTCCTATGCTTTAAATGCAAATCCAGTCTACCTCCTGAAATCGGTTTCCTGAAATTCTGCCCCGCTTTCAAGTCCTCTTGGCAGCCTTACTTCAATATATTTTTGGACGTTATCTGTCATTTATAACTCTGCAGGTTTGTGAATGACAGTGCCCCTGAGCTCCTTTCTTCAACTCGCTTTCTTGTGAGCTGGCCGCAACACCGCAGGATTGCTTCAGGCCCTAGTGTGGTACCGGCATGGCACGCTGAGCCTTTGCTTAATTCCTCTTCCGGGTGGGAAATGAGAGTTAAATTTGCCCGTCCAGACACCTCCAGCTAGTCTCTCATTGGTTCTCCCTATTCCTGTTCATCTTATGCAGAAATTGCAAACTGGGCCAAACAGGAGGTTAAAGGCACTGACTCTCCAAGTGGGGAGAGTGTTAGTAAAGCTTCTGGAATGTTGCACCCGAGTACCAGGGGACGAAAACTGAGACACATTTGAACACGTTTCCCGATCACACGGTGGATCATACTCTGGGTTCCACATGCATGTTTTAGCTGAAGGAAGAATCCCTTAAACCTGGAGAGTGGAGACCCGTGGAATGGGTACCATGCAATATGACTTCAAAGGGTCTGCATTTGCTCACCGAACCTCACTAATCCTATCACTGCTGCGTTTATGCCGCTGTCCGCACCCTTGATTCTCTTTCAGAGACATAGAAATCGATAGGTTGTAAGATTCTTACTAGTCAGGTATATTTTTAGGCGTTTAATATGTGGTGTTGAGTCCACTTCGTTGAGCAAGGAGTAGCTCTTGTCTATTACATATTTGGCTTATGGAACGGTATCTGTGCTAATTTCAATCTCTGGTTTTATGCAGCACCCCAACTCACCTTTCCCCGTAAGCAAGCATAAGTTGGATTTCTACATTTGAGACCCTGTTCTGTTTTGTAATTCAGTTCCTGTGTAGCCAAGTTTACATTCCGTGTGGTAGTGATATCTTATGATGTTTCTTTTTCTGTGTGACTTATTTCACTTAGAATCATCGTACCTGAATCCAGTCATTATGCTGCTACGGGCCTGATGACATAGATTTCATTGCTGAGTGATATTGCATTGTACATAAGTTCCACAACTTCTTATTCCATTTTTCGCTTTCTGTGATATTGAACTTGTACCGTAAACGAGGTTCTTGTAAACAGATCCATCCCAAACTTTGGGGTGGCTGTGTCTTTTTGATTTTAATTTCCCTAAACTATAGGACCATAAGTGGAAGTTCTGTAGGCTCTGTTGCTTGGTTTTTTAGATGTTTCAGGAAACACCATACACTTCTCCAGAGTGGCTGTTGGCAATTTACATCCCGCCCATCAGCATAACAAGGCTCCCAGTTCTCCATGGCCTGTCCTGCCTTTCTGGATTTTACACTTTTTTCAGATGGCCCTTTAGACCGGGGGGCAGTGAGACTTCATTGTAGTGCAGATTTCCTTTGCAAGCTTGCTTGGTTGGCCAAAAAGGGCGTATGCGTTTTTTCCTGAATATATTCAGGAAAAAACGCATACGCCCTTTTTGGCCAAGTGCATCATTGTGCACGTTCTGCCTCTTTTCCTATGCTTTACATTCAATTCCCGTCTACCTCCTGAAATCGGTTTCCTGCAATTCTGCCCCGCTTTCAAGTCCTCTTGGCAGCCTTTCTTCAATATATTTTTGGACGATAGCTGTCATTTATAACTCTGCAGGTTTGTGAATGTGAGTGTCCTTGAGCTCCTTTCTTCAACTCGCTTTCTTGTGAGCTGGCCGCAACACCGCAAGATTGTTTCAGGCCCTAGTGTGGTTCCGGCATGGCACGCTGAGCCTTTGGTTAATTCCTCTTCCTGGTGGGAAATGAGAGTTAAATTTGCCCGTCCAGACACCTCCAGCTAGTCTCTCATTGGTTCTCCCTATTCCTGTTCATTTTCCACAGAAATCCAAACTGGGCCAAACAGGAGGTTAAAGGCACTGACTCTCCAAGTGGGGAGAGTGTTAGTAAAGCGTCTGGAATGTTGCACCTGAGTACCAGGGGACAAAAACTGAGACACATTTGAACACGTTTCCTGATCACACGTGGATCATACTCTGGGTTCCACATGCATGTTTTAGCTGAAGGAAGAATCCCTTAAACCTGGAGAGTTGAGACCCATGGAATGGGTACCATGCAATACGACGTCAAAGGGTCTGCATTTGCTCACCGAACCTCACCATTCCTATCACTGCTGTGTTTATGCTGCTGTACACACGCTTGATTCTCTCGGACACATATAAATCCATAGGTTTTAAGATTCTTACTAGTCAGGTATATTCTTAGGCGTTTAATATGGGGTGTTGAGTCCACTTCGTTGAGCAAGGAGTGGCTCTTGTCTATTACATATTTGGCTTATGGAACGGTATCTGTGCTAATTTCAATCTCTGGTTTTATGCAGCACCCCAACTCACCTTTCCCCTTAAGCAAGCATAAGTTGGTTTTCTACATTTGAGACCCTGTTCTGTTTTGTAATTCAGTTCCTGTGTAGCCAAGTTTACATTCCGTGTAGCAGTGATATCTTATGATGTTTCTTTTTCTGTGTGACTTATTTCACTTAGAATCATCGTACCTGAATCCACTCATTATGCTGCTATGGGCCTGATGACATAGATGTCATTGCTGAGTGATATTGCATTGTACGTAAGTACCACAACTTCTTTATCCATTTTGCGCTTTCTGCGACAATGCACTTGTACCGTAAACGAGTTTCTTGTAAACAGAGCCATGCCAAACTTTGGGGTGGCTGTGTCTTTTTGAATTTAATTTCCCTAAGTTATAGGACTATAAGAAGAAGTGCCCTAGGCTCTGTTGCTTTGTTTTTTAGATGTTTCAGGAAACACCATACACTTCTCCCGAGTGGCTGTTGGCAATTTACATCCCGCCCATCAGCATAACAAGGCTCTCAGTTCTCCATGGCCTGTCCTGCCTTTCTGGATTCTACACTTTTTTCAGATGGCCCTTTTGACCGGGGGTGGGGGGGGGCAGGGAGACTTCATTGTAGTGCAGATTTCCTTTGCAAGCTTGCTTGGTTGGCCAGAGAGGGCGTATGTGTTTCTTCCTGAATATATTCAGGAGAAAACACATACGCCCTTTTTGGCCAAGTGCATGATTGTCGATGTTCTGTGTCTTTTCATATGTTTTCAATGCAATTCCAGTCTACCTCCTGAAATTGGTTTCCTGCAATTCTGCATTGCTCTCAGTGCCTCTTCATAGCCTTACCTCAATATACTTTTGGAAAATAGTTGGCCTTTATAACTCTGCAGGTTTTTGAATTGCAGTGGCCCTTAGTTCCATTTTTCAGCTCTTATTATTGTGATGTTGCCTCGTATCCCCAGGATTTTTTCAGGCCCTATTCTTCTTCTGGGGCGCCTTGCTGTGCCTTTAGTTAATTCTTCTTCCTATGAGAAATTAGAGTGACATGTGTCCTTTGAAACCGCCACAGCTATTTTCTCACTGGTTCCCCCTATTCCCATTCATCCTCCGCACTAACTGCAGACTCTGCGATACTGGAACTTAAAGGCATTGACTCTCCATGTGGGGATGTCGTTAGTAAAGTGGCTGGAATGTTGATCCGGAGCCCCAGGAGAGGAAAATGAGGTGCGTTTTAGAAACCTTTCCCGATCATATGGTATACCATCTGCTGGATTTCCCATGCATGGTTTAGCTGTAGGAAGATTCCCTTCAACCTGCAGTGTTGGGACCCTTGGAATGAGTAGCATGAAGTATTGCATTAAACTTTCGGCAGTTGCTCACCAAAGCTCACCAATCCTCTCAGCCCCAAGTGTCCAGCCTTATGTCTTATCCAGCTGTGGGTTTATATGTGGTCATTCCAGGTTACATCACAGCCCCTGAGCGAATTTTGTAAGAATTTTTCTCTCTTTCATTGTTTCTGCGTTTTGGTTTTAAAATTTATTTCTATAATGGGGTTTAGCTCATTTTCACTGCTGTGTTTGTGCCGCTCTGCACACACTTGATTCCCTTATGGAGATATATCAATACATGGGTTTTAAGATTCTTATTACTCAGATATATTTCTCTGCGGTGTATAGGGGGTGTTGAGGCCAGTTCATTGAGCAAGGTGTAGATCTCCTCTAATACCTATTTGGTTTATTGAACGGTATCTGTGCTAATTTCAAACTCTGGTTTTATGCATCACCCCACCTCTCCTTTCCCCTTAAGCTGACATAAGTGTGTTTTCTAAAATGAGACACTGTTCTGTTTTGTAATTCATTTTTTGTGCAGCCATATTTATCCTCCCTCTATAAGTGATATCTTATGATATGTTTCTTTTTCTGTTTGACTTATTTCAAGTAGTATTATCGGACCTAAATCCACTCTTTATCCTTCTACTAGCCTTATTACATTGATTTCATGGTGAAGAGATATTCCATTGTACATAAGTACCACATTTTCTTTATCCATTGTTCTCTTTCCTGGGATATTTAAGGTGTACTGAAGTTGAGGTTCTTGTAAACAGAGTAGCCCTAAACTGTGGTGTGCTTGTGTCTTGTTGATTTTTAGACTTCCCTAGATATACTCCCGTGATTGGAAGTGCCCTATGCTCTGTAGCTCTGTTTTTTAGATGATTTAGGAACCACCATACACTTCTCCAGAGTGGCTCTCGGCAGTTCACACACTGTCCATCAGCGTAAAAAGGCTCCCTGTTCTCCATGGCCTGTCCTGCATTTCTGGTTTTTACAATTTTTTCGGATGGCCCTTTTGACCGGTGGGAAATGAGACTTCTTTGTTGTGCACATTTGCATTGCTTGCTTGCTTGGTTGCCCATAAAGTGCGCATGCGTTTTTTCCTGGATATATTCAGGAAAAAACGCATACTCCCTTTTGGGCCAACTGCATCATTGTCGAAATTCTGCCGCTTTTCATATGCTTTAAAGACGAGTCCAATCTATCTCTTGAAATTTGTTTCTTGCAATTCTGTCTTGCATTCAGATCCTCTTCTTTGCCTTACCTCAACATATTTTTGGACGTTAGTTTTCATTTATAACTCTGCAGGTTTGTGAATTGCAGTGACCCTGAGCTCCATTTTTTAAGTTGCTCTTTTGTGAGCTGGCCTCAAAGCCGCAGGATTGCTTCAGGCCCTATTTTGGCTCCGGCGAGGCGGGCTGAGCCTTTTTTAAATTCTTATTCTTAATGGGAAATTAGAGTGACATGTGCCCGTCCAAACCCCTACAACGATTCTCTCATTGGTTCCCCCTCTTCCCGTTCATCCTCCTCACAATTTGCAAAATGTGTGAAACAGAAGTTGAAATGTGCTGATTCTCCAAGTGGGGAGATTCTAAGTAACGTGGCTGGAATGATGAACAGGAGCACCAGGAGAGGATAAATGAGGTGCATTTTAGACACATCTCCCGATCACATGGTGTACAGTCCTCTGGGTTTTCCATGCATGTTTTAGCTGTAGGAAGATTCCTTGAACCTGCAGATTTGGGACCCATTGAATGGGTACCAGGTAGTATTACTTTAAAGGGTGTGCATTTCCTCACCCAACCTCACATTTCTCTTAGCGCGAACAGTTTCCAGCCTTATGTCTCATCCTGCTGTGGGTCTAGATGTGTTCAATCCATGTTGCATCACTGTCCCTGAGGAAAAGTTGTAAGAGGTTTTCTCTGTCTCTCTGTCGTTTATTTTTTTCAATTTATTACTATATTGGTTACAGCTGATTTTCAAAGCTCTGTTCCTTGCTGCTGTACATCCACTTGATTCGCGTACAGAGAGACATCAATAAATTCTTTTTCAGATTCTTACCAGTCATAGATATTCTTTTCTGGTGGCTTGAGTGTGCTGAGTGCAGTTCTTTTAGCTACCGTGTAGGCCTTGTTGATTATCAGTTTGGTATTTGGAATGGTATCTTTGCTAATTTCAACCTCCTGGATGATGCCTCACCCCTCCCCACCTTTCCCGTTTAGCAGCCTTATGTGTGTTTTCTACATATTTGACTATGTTTTTGTTTTGTAATTTATTTCATGTGTAGCCATTTTGGATTCCACCTTTAAGTGATATCTTATGATATGTGTCTTTTTCTTTTTGAATTATGTCACTTAGAATGATCATACGTAACTCCTCCGGAGTTGTTACAACTGGCCATATTTCATTGATTTCCAGGCTGAGTAATATTCCACTCTACATAAGTACCACATCTCTATCCATTTTTTCCCTCCAGAGACATTTAAGTTATATCCTAGTCGAGGATCTTTTAAACAGAGAGGCAGTAAACATTGGGGTGCCTGTGTCCTCTCGATTTTTGTTTTTCCCAAGATATACGCCCATGAGTGCAAGTGCCCTATGCTCTGTAGCTCATTTTTTAGATGCTTTAGGAAACACAATACACTTCTCCAGAATGGCCGTTGGCAATATACATTTCCACTATAAGCCTCACAGGGCTCCCTCTTCTCCTTGCCCTGTCCTGCATTTCTGGTGTTTACACTTTATGAGGATGGCTCTTCTGACTGATGCGAAGTGATATCTTTTGTAGTATTGATTTCCAGTGCCCACCTCTTTGGTTGGCTAAAAAAGTGTATGCCCTTTTCTTGAATATATACAGAAAAAGACGCATACAGCCTTTTTGGCCAACTGCAATGTTGGCAATGTTCAGCCCCTTTTCTTGTGCTTAATGGCGAGTCCTTTCTACCTCCTCAAATCCCTTTCCTGCCATTCTCCCTTGCTTACCAATCCTTTTCTCTGACTTTCCTCAAGACATTTTTCAGTGATAGATATTTTCAACTCTGCAGTTTCGTGAATTTTACTGCCCCTGAGTTCCATTGTTCAACTTGTGTTTATGGGAACTGGCCACAAAGCAGTGGGATTTCCTCAAGCCCTATACTGTTTCCATGGGCAAGCCTAGCCTTTGGTCAATTCGTCTTCCTGATTGGAAATTAGAGTGACATGTGCCTGTCTGAACACCTAGGACTTGTCTCTCATTGTTCCTCATCCTTCCGCTTCATCCTCTGGACAAATTCCAAACTGTACGCAACAGGATGTTGACAGTGCTGACATCTCCAAGTGGGGAGGCTGTTAGTAAAGACGCTGGAGGGGTGAACCTGAGCACCAGGAGATGAGGAGATGAGATGCCTTTTCCAAACTCTTCCCGATCAGATGGTATACCATCCTCTGGGTGTGACAGACATGTTTTAGCAGTAGGAAGAGTCCCATTCATGTAAGGAGAACACCAGGGCTTTTTCAAAATCAGTGTCTCCCCGAAACCCAAACTGGGGAGTTTTTTAAGCTACAGCTACACATATGTTCATTAAGGGCCTTGGGAAGTAGGCAGAGTCCAAACTTTAGATGATTGAAGTCTTCAGGGTCAGAAGCACTCACCACCGGCTTCCCTTAGGTTACACTTTAACTGTCATGGATAGATGATGTCAATAAAAATATCTATTCTTTTTCCGATTATTTCCCCTTATAGGTTATTGCAAAACATTGAGTGTAGTTCCCTGTGCTATACAGTAGTTCCTTGTTGATGATCTATTTTATACATAGCAGTGTGTATGTGTGAATTCCACACTGTTAATTTATCCCTCCTCCCACCTTTCCCCTTTGGTAATAATAAATTATAAGATTTTATACTTCTCAGAAATGGGGGAGCTGAAAGAGAGGTATCATTTTCAATGGAAAAGCATTTAAAACAAGATTGAAGCTTTAACCAAGATTATTAGATGTACATCCTTGGAAAGAAATCACTTCATTTCTCTAATATTGACCTGACAAATAAGACAAACCTTTTCACTGAACTTGCTTATAATAAAGTGATGGAAATATCAAATGGAAGTGTTAGAAACATCTTATTTTACCCGAGCCTTATAAACTGTTCTATGTTAACTACAGTTTGGCTCACACATCTGTTCATTGAAGTTACAATAGTCTCAATTTCTGTTACTGATCCTCCAGAGTGGACCCCAACAAGGGTCCCCCTGCCCAGTGTCATTGGGGCCAACAGATCGAGACTGAGTTTGGTTCACAAGCAAAGGAAACTTTATATTTTGATCAGAGAATGGAGAGGTGAGAGCATGCACTACCGCGTGGGCTGTGGGCTGTGGGCTGGGCTGCTGTGTAGAGATCCTGTCAGAGTCAGTGGGAGGGAGGGGGCGGAGCTCTCGAGCACTGGGTTGGCTGCAGCTCAGGCTCTATATCTCGGAGTCTGCACTGGGCCCCAGCAGCTGAGGTGTCGGCCCAGCCATTCTGCACTAGGAAATCTGGTCTGAAGTGCCGGGTGTGGAACCTCTGCATGCGGGACCCTAGGAGCACGTGAAATTAGACAAAGCACAAAGGATAAAAAAGGTCAGACTTGACTTTATTGCCCAGATTCTATTTTTATCTCCCAGGGATTTTTAATGGGCTTTGCTGGGGACAAACCCCTCCTCTGCCTTTTGTCCCGTTCCTCATTCTTGGAGTGCTGAGGGTGCAGACCCTTCTTCTGTAACTGCTGAGTGCTGAGTTGGGAGCCCTCATACCAGGGGACGAGGGTCAGAACTTCTCCCCAGCAGCCTCCAGGTGACGTTGATTGGCCCCAGGACCCCTGCCTCCCTGCTCGTCCGCCTGAGCACCAGCATTGGAAGTGTTATAGATTCTAATGACCTTTAAGGGTCCAGGAAAGAGATGTGCAGAGACGCTGTGGGGGCCGGTTTCACCCCACCCCACATTTGTTCGGCCACCCTAGGCTGACCGTTTCTGCCAGCCTAGATGCTCTGACCAGTAGTCTGCTCTTTCTTCAATTAGGCCCCTGAATTAACGTTAAAAACAGCACCAGGTGTCAGAGCCCTGCCCGCTCAACTCCCAGACAGTCCAGGGTCAGTGGTGATCAAGGACCATGATGGCCACTGAGTCAACAGCCTTTTGAAGTAAACAGGAGTCCAGCCGGTCTTATTGGCCACCATCATCACGGTGTCTGTAGGCTTTTCTATGGTGACAGTGTGATATACGGTTCCCCCGCCAAGATTATTAGCTCCCCTCCGGGTGCAGTAAGTCCTGCAAGCAGTAGTCTACTCCTTCGGGACACACTATTGTTGTTTTATGAGAGAAACTCCAGGTCAAGTGATGTTCACACGAGTCGTCATGGTGTCCTGTTGCCCCCGGTTATCTCTCTGGATGTTGGAGTTGGAGGGCCTCCTCACTCGAGGTCGGTGTGCCCACGGAGCGAACCCTGCAACTTCAGGGCATGGTTGGTGATTAGGATCACCACGTGGGGTCCTTTTCCCTTAGGAGGGAGGTGGCCTCTTGGGCTGCTGATTTCCAGGTTTTTAGATACCGCCAGTATCTTGGCCAGATGTGGCAGTGGGCCAAGCCCCTTGGTGACTGTAGTTTATCCTACCTGGATGGCATTCTTACGTTGTTCCATTTCAAGTGGTCCCAGTTTTTGCACTAATTCTCCAATGGCGATTCACCTTTCACCGGGAATGGAAAGGTCAAAGGGTTTAGCTCAATTAGGGAGTTCCAGGGCAAGGGTCTGAATTGACTGCTCTTTCCATTCTTGAAAGGCCACTTCTGGATTCTGTTCAAAAGGATCATCATCTTTTCCTTTCAGTGTTTCATATAGAGGCCCAGCTAGTAGACTGTAGTTAGGGATCCAGGAGCAGCAAACCCTGGCCTCCCCAGGAACCCCTAAGCTGTCTTCTAGTTTTAGAAAGGGGTAAGGCTGCAAATGGTTTCTTCCCTTTCCTGGGATGGGCTTGTCTGACCTTGTGTGAGAATGAAGCCCAGGCAAGTCACTGCAGTCTGTGATTTTTGAGCTTTTTCTTGGACAACTTCTATCCTTTATTGGCTTGGTAGTTCAGAGGCCTCCTTAGTAGGGCTGGCGATCAGAATGTCATCTGCATATTGAAGGAGGGTTTCCTTTTCCAGAGGTAGAACTTTTCGGTCTTTAGCTAAGCTTTCCCCAAAGATGGTGTGGGAATTTTTGAACCCTTGGGGCAAGACGGCCCGGAAGTATTGTTTTAGTTGTATGTTGAGTCCTGCCACTCACAAGCCAAAATTTCTTGTGACTCTGGGACTAATGGAATACAAAAGAAGGCATCATTGAAGACTAATACAGAATACCATGTCCTGGTGGTTGGTAGAATGACCAGCAGGGTGTAGGAATCAGGAGCAACTGGAGGTATATCCTCGGTGGCGTCACTGACTGTCCTGACATCCTTTACCAGGTCCCCAGCAGCCCATGGGGCTCTCGTGGTCAGGCCAATCCCAGGATATGGAGCTCTCCTGGGCAGGTACCCCACCCCCAACCCAGCCCACGGGGCTCTCATGGTCAGGGCCCTCCCAGGATACAGAGCTACCCTTGCAGGTACCGTGGCAGGGCTGGGCACACAGGAACCGTGCACATAGCCCTCATTGAAGAGCACCCCCAGCTCACCTGTCGCTCAGAGCTGACACAGAGCACCTCAGAGCAGGACTTGAACTAACAAACAGCAGCTCCGACAGGTCTGTGACCCTGGGCATCACTCTGTGTGGCCTCCCTCCACCTGGTCTTCCAGAGACTTCCACTGCACCCAGGGCACCAGGCCTGTGTCTCCAACCACCACCCACCCCCTCCTCTCCCTGACTCCTGGGTTCCTCTCATTAGGAGAGGGTTTTCTTGAAGTTGTCTCCCACTCATGGGCCAGATAAAATGATTAGAAAACAAGCCAAAGCTGCAGCCCCTTGTCTATCCTGACTCTCAGGAGCCCACACCTGTTCCTTGGACCTGGCCTGTTCAGCAAGTTCCATTTTCTGCAACTGTGAGCCCCTGAGGGGTGATGATTGGCTGACCTGGGCAGCCTTACCCTGCCAGCCAGCCCTCCCCAGGTGTGCCTGTGTTGAGATCAATATAAATACCACTCCAGGCAGCAAGAGCCCCTGCAGCTGTGCCTGACGCCATTTTCTCTGCCCTGTCAGCAGTCTCGGGGCTGGGCTGGTGGGAGGGAGTGAGAGGCCACGGCTTTGTGGGTGGCCCAGTGTGAGTGGGGCTCTGCTGGACTTTCTGCAGCAGTTGCCAGACTGCCACCTGCTAAAGAAGAGGATGTGTCACCCATACCTGCTGCTGGAATTTCTCCCTGGGCAGAGGTGAGGAAGGAAAAAAGCAGTGGGGGCAGGGACAGGACAGGTATCTCAGGCAGGGAAATGGAAATCTTCCAGAAGAGCACCCAGGGCCAGGACCATCCTGGCTGGCCTGCAGGCACCAAGTCAGCTGGCATGCTGTCACTCGTGTGGCTCCATGGCCCTTCCTCTAGGCTTTCAAGTCCTTGTATATATTCAGGTGTTTTACCTGGGAAGGGTGGGAACAGTTCAGCAGCAACTGGCCTGGGGCTCAGCTCACGTTTACTCACAGATGCCTCGGCACAGTGCCCCAGCTTTGCAATGAGGACGCTTGTTGTGTGGGGGCTGCTGGCTGAATGGGAGACGATTCCCCACCACTGACCAACTTCAGAATTGTTTACAACTGGAGGAAGTGCCCTGATACGGTTTTCCTCTGAGTAACTGGTGGGTTCTGTTTTTTTTTTTCTCTTTTTCGTTTTTGGTTCAAGGTAGATTTTATTCCTCTTTTTTGTATTTACAGATATAAGCATGGAAATAATTTATTCATATAAATACATGTATGTGAAGGGAATAATTGTTTTTTTCTGTTTTATTTTTTAAATTTTATTTCTTTTTAATTTTGAATTTTATTTTATATTTTTATACAGCAGGTTCTTATTGGTTATCTATTGTATACATATAAATGTTTACATGCCAATCCCAATCTCTCAACTCCTCCCACCACCACCCCCCCAAGAGCTTTCCCCCCTTGTTGTCCATACGATTGTTGTCTACATCTGTTGCTCTATTTATGCCTTGCAAAACGGTTAATCTGTACAGTTTTTCTAGGTTCCACATATATGCATGAATATACAAGATTTGTTTTTCTCTTTCTGACTTACTTCACTCTGTATGACAGTCTCTAGATCCATCGACGTCTCTACAAATGACCCAATTTCATTCCTTTCATGGCTTAGTAATATTCCATTTTATATATGTCCCACATCTTTATGCATTCATCTGTCTGTGGGCATTTAGGTTGCTTCCATTACCTCGATATTGTAAATAGTGATGCAATGAACATTGCGGTGAATGTCTCTTTTTGATTTATGGTTTTGTCTGGGTATATGTCCAGTACTGGGATTGCTGTATCATATGGTAATTCTATTATTAGTTTCTTAAGAAACTCCATATTGTTCTCCATAGTGACTGTATCAATTTATATTCCCAACAATAGTGGAAGAGGCTTCCTTTTCTCCACACCCTTTCCAGCATTTCTTGTTTGTAGATTTTCAGAAGATGCCCATTCTAACAGGTGTGAGGTGATACCTCATTGTTGAGTCCATTTCGTTGAGCAAGGGGTAGGTCTTGTCTATTACATATTTGGCTTATGGGACGGTGTCTGTGCTAATTTCAAACTCTGGTTTTATGCAGCGCCCCAACTCACCTTTCCCCTTAAGCAAGCATAAGTTGGTTTTCTAAACTTGAGACCCTGTTCTGTTTTGTAATTCAGTTCATGTGTAGCCAAGTTTACATTCCGTGCATTAGTGATACCTTATGATGTTTCTTTTTCTGTGTGACTTATTTCACTTAGAATCATCGTGCCTCAATCCACTCATTATGCTGGTACAGGCCTGGTGACACAGATTTCATTGCTGAGTGGTATTCTGTTGTACGTAAGTACCCAACTTTTTTATCCATTATTTGTTCTCTGGGATATTTAACTTGTACTGTAGAAGAGGTTCCTGTAAACAGAGCCGTCCCAAATTTTGGGGTGGCTGTGTCTTTTTGATTTTAATTTCCCTAAGCTATAGGACCATAAGTGGAAATGCCCTAGACTCTGTTGCTTTGTTTTTCAGATGTATCAGGAAACACCATACACTTCTCCAGAGTGGCTGTTGGCAATTTACATCCCGCCCATCAGCATAACAAGGCTCCTTTTTACCCATGGCCTGTCTTGCTTTTCTGGATTTTACACTTTTCTCAGATGGCCCTTTAGACCGGGGGGAAGTGACACTTCATAGTAGTTCGGATTTCCATTGCAAGCTTGCTTGGTTTGCCAAAAAGGGCGTATGTGTTTTTTCCTGAAAATATTCAGGAACAAACTCATACGCCCTTTTTTGCCAAGTGCATCATTGTCGATGATCTGCCTCTTTTCCTATGCTTTAAATGCAAATCCAGTCTACCTCCTGAAATCGGTTTCCTGAAATTCTGCCCCGCTTTCAAGTCCTCTTGGCAGCCTTACTTCAATATATTTTTGGACGTTATCTGTCATTTATAACTCTGCAGGTTTGTGAATGACAGTGCCCCTGAGCTCCTTTCTTCAACTCGCTTTCTTGTGAGCTGGCCGCAACACCGCAGGATTGCTTCAGGCCCTAGTGTGGTACCGGCATGGCACGCTGAGCCTTTGCTTAATTCCTCTTCCTGGTGGGAAATGAGAGTTAAATTTGCCCGTCCAGACACCTCCAGCTAGTCTCTCATTGGTTCTCCCTATTCCTGTTCATCTTATGCAGAAATTGCAAACTGGGCCAAACAGGAGGTTAAAGGCACTGACTCTCCAAGTGGGGAGAGTGTTAGTAAAGCGTCTGGAATGTTGCACCCGAGTACCAGGGGACGAAAACTGAGACACATTTGAACACGTTTCCCGATCACACGGTGGATCATACTCTGGGTTCCACATGCATGTTTTAGCTGAAGGAAGAATCCCTTAAACCTGGAGAGTGGAGACCCGTGGAATGGGTACCATGCAATATGACTTCAAAGGGTCTGCATTTGCTCACCGAACCTCACTAATCCTATCACTGCTGCGTTTATGCCGCTGTCCGCACCCTTGATTCTCTTTCAGAGACATAGAAATCGATAGGTTGTAAGATTCTTACTAGTCAGGTATATTTTTAGGCGTTTAATATGTGGTGTTGAGTCCACTTCGTTGAGCAAGGAGTAGCTCTTGTCTATTACATATTTGGCTTATGGAACGGTATCTGTGCTAATTTCAATCTCTGGTTTTATGCAGCACCCCAACTCACCTTTCCCCGTAAGCAAGCATAAGTTGGATTTCTACATTTGAGACCCTGTTCTGTTTTGTAATTCAGTTCCTGTGTAGCCAAGTTTACATTCCGTGTGGTAGTGATATCTTATGATGTTTCTTTTTCTGTGTGACTTATTTCACTTAGAATCATCGTACCTGAATCCAGTCATTATGCTGCTACGGGCCTGATGACATAGATTTCATTGCTGAGTGATATTGCATTGTACATAAGATCCACAACTTCTTATTCCATTTTTCGCTTTCTGTGATATTGAACTTGTACCGTAAACGAGGTTCTTGTAAACAGATCCATCCCAAACTTTGGGGTGGCTGTGTCTTTTTGATTTTAATTTCCCTAAACTATAGGACCATAAGTGGAAGTTCTGTAGGCTCTGTTGCTTGGTTTTTTAGATGTTTCAGGAAACACCATACACTTCTCCAGAGTGGCTGTTGGCAATTTACATCCCGCCCATCAGCATAACAAGGCTCCCAGTTCTCCATGGCCTGTCCTGCCTTTCTGGATTTTACACTTTTTTCAGATGGCCCTTTAGACCGGGGGGCAGTGAGACTTCATTGTAGTGCAGATTTCCTTTGCAAGCTTGCTTGGTTGGCCAAAAAGGGCGTATGCGTTTTTTCCTGAATATATTCAGGAAAAAACGCATACGCCCTTTTTGGCCAAGTGCATCATTGTGCACGTTCTGCCTCTTTTCCTATGCTTTACATTCAATTCCCGTCTACCTCCTGAAATCGGTTTCCTGCAATTCTGCCCCGCTTTCAAGTCCTCTTGGCAGCCTTTCTTCAATATATTTTTGGACGATAGCTGTCATTTATAACTCTGCAGGTTTGTGAATGTGAGTGTCCTTGAGCTCCTTTCTTCAACTCGCTTTCTTGTGAGCTGGCCGCAACACCGCAAGATTGTTTCAGGCCCTAGTGTGGTTCCGGCATGGCACGCTGAGCCTTTGGTTAATTCCTCTTCCTGGTGGGAAATGAGAGTTAAATTTGCCCGTCCAGACACCTCCAGCTAGTCTCTCATTGGTTCTCCCTATTCCTGTTCATTTTCCACAGAAATCCAAACTGGGCCAAACAGGAGGTTAAAGGCACTGACTCTCCAAGTCGGGAGAGTGTTAGTAAAGCGTCTGGAATGTTGCACCCGAGTACCAGGGGACGAGAACGGAGACATATTTGAACACGTCTCCCGAGCACATGTTTGATCATACTCTGAGTTCCACATGCATGGTTTAGCTGAAGGAAGAATCCCTTAAAGTGGAAAGTTGAGACCCGTGGAATGGGTACCATGCAATATGACTTCAAAGGGTCTTCATTTGCTCACCGAACCTCTCCAATCCTATCACTGCTGCGTTTATGCCAGTGTACACACGCTTGATTCTCTTTCGGAGACATAGCAATCCATAGGTTTTAAGATACTTACTAGTCAGGTACATTCTTAGGCGTTTAATATGGGGTGTTGAGTCCATTTCGTTGAGCAAGGAGTAGCTCTTGTCTATTCCATATTTGGCTTAAGGAACTTTATCTGTGCTCATTTCAATCTCTGGTTTTAGGCAGCACCCCAACTCACCTTTCCCCTTAAGCAAGCATAAGTTGGTTTTCTACATTTGAGACCCTGTTCTGTTTTGTAATTCAGTTCCTGTGTAGCCAAGTTTACATTCCGTGTATTAGTGATATCTTATGATGTTTCTTTTTCTGTGTGACTTATTTCAGTTAGAAGCATCATACCTGAATCCACTCATTATGCTGCTACGGGCCTGATGACATAGATGTCATTGCTGAGTGATATTGCATTGTACGTAAGTACCACAACTTCTTTATCCATTTTGTGCTTTCTGCGATATTGAGCTTGTACCGTAAACGAGCCGTCCGAAACTTTGGGGTGGCTGTGTCTTTTTGATTTTAATTTCCCTAAGCTATAGGACCATAAGTAGAAGTGCCACAGGCTCTGTTGCTTTGTTTTTTAGATGTTTCAGGAAACACCATACACTTCTCCCGAGTGGCTGTTGGCAATTTACATCCCGCCCATCAGCATAACAAGGCTCCCAGTTCTCCATGGCCTGTCCTGCCTTTCTGGATTTTACACTTTTTTCAGATGGCCCTTTTGACCGGGGGGAAGTGAGACTTCATTGTAGTGCCGATTTCCTTTGCAAGCTTGCTTGGTTGGCCAAAAAGGGCGTATGCGTTTTTTCCTGAATATATTCAGGAAAAAACGCATACGCCCTTTTTGGCCAAGTGCATCATTGTGGACGTTCTGCCTCTTTTCCTATGCTTTAAATGCAATTCCAGTCTACCTCCTGAAATCGGTTTCCTGCAACTCTGCCCCGCTTTCAAGTCCTCTTGGCAGCCTTACTTCAGTATATTTTTGGACGATAGCTGTCATTTATAACTCTGCAGGTTTGTGAATTACAGTGCCCCTGAGCCCCTTTCTTCAAGTCGCTTTCTTGTGAGCTGGCCGCAACACCGCAGGATTGCTTCAGGCCCTAATCTGGTTCCGGCACGGCACGATGAGCCTTTGGTTAATTCCTCTTCCTGGTGGGAAATGAGAGTTAAATTTGCCCGTCCAGACACCTCCAGCTAGTCTCTCATTGGTTCTCCCTATTCCTGTTCATCTTCCGCAGTAATTGCAAACTGGGCCAAACAGGAGGTTAAAGGCACTGACTCTCCAAGTCGGGAGAGTGTTAGTAAAGCGTCTGGAATGTTGCACCCGAGTACCAGGGGACGAGAACGGAGACATATTTGAACTCGTCTCCCGAGCACACGTTTGATCATACTCTGAGTTCCACATGCATGGTTTAGCTGAAGGAAGAATCCCTTAAAGCTGGAGAGTTGAGACTCGTGGAATGGGTACCATGCAATATGACTTCAAAGGGTCGTCATTTGCTCACCGAACCTCTCCAATCCTATCACTGCTGCGTTTATGCCCCTGTACACACGCTTGATTCTCTTTCGGAGACATAGCATTCCATAGGTTTTAAGATACTTACTAGTCAGGTACATTCTTAGGCGTTTAATATGGGGTGTTGAGTGCATTTCGTTGAGCAAGGAGTAGCTCTTGTCTATTCCATATTTGGCTTAAGGAACTTTATCTGTGCTCATTTCAATCTCTGGTTTTAGGCAGCACCCCAACTCACCTTTCCCCTTAAGCAAGCATAAGTTGGTTTTCTAAATTTGAGACCCTGTTCTGTTTTGTAATCCAGGTCTTGTGTAGCCAAGTTTACATTCCCTGTATTAGTGATATCTTATGATGTTTCTTTTTCTGTGTGACTTATTTCAGTTAGAAGCATCATACCTGAATCCACTCATTATGCTGCTACGGGCCTGATGACATAGATGTCATTGCTGAGTGATATTGCATTGTACGTAAGTACCACAACTTCTTTATCCATTTTGCGCTTTCTGCGATATTGAACTTGTACCGTAAACGAGCCGTCCCAAACTTTGGGGTGGCTGTGTCTTTTTGATTTTAATTTCCCTAAGGTATAGGACCATAAGTGGAAGTGCCCCAGGCTCTGTTGCTTTGTTTTTTAGATGTTTCAGGAAACACCATACACTTCTCCCGAGTGGCTGTTGGCAATTTACATCCCGCCCATCAGCATAACAAGGCTCCCAGTTCTCCATGGCCTGTCCTGCCTTTCTGGATTTTACAGTTTTTTCAGATGGCCCTTTTGACCAGGGGGAAGTGAGACTTCATTGTAGTGCAGATTTCCTTTGCAAGCTTGCTTGGTTGGCCAAAAAGGGCGTATGCCTTTTTTCCTGAATATATTCAGGAAGAATCGCATACGCCCTTTTTGGCCAAGTGCATCATTGTGGACGTTCTGCCTCTTTTCCTATGCTTTAAATGCAATTCCAGTCTACCTCCTGAAATCGGTTTCCTGCAATTCTGCCCCGCTTTCAAGTCCTCTTGGCAGCCTTACTTCAGTATATTTTTGGACGATAGCTGTCATTTATAACTCTGCAGGTTTGTGAATTACAGTGCCCCTGAGCTCCTTTCTTCAACTCGCTTTCTTGTGAGCTGTCCGCAACACGGCAGGATTGCTTCAGGCCCTAATCTGGTTGCGGCACGGCACGCTGAGCCTTTGGTTAATTCCCTTCCTGGTGGGAAATGAGAGTGAAATTTGCCCGTCCAGACACCTCCAGCTAGTCTCTCATTGGTTCTCCCTATTCCTGTTCATCTTCCGCAGAAATTGCAAACTGGGCCAAACAGGAGGTTAAAGGCACTGACTCTCCAAGTCGGGAGAGTGTTAGTAAAGCGTCTGGAATGTTGCACCCGAGTACCAGGGGACGAGAACGGAGACATATTTGAACACGTCTCCCGAGCACACGTTTGATCATCCTCTGAGTTCCACATGCATGGTTTAGCTGAAGGAAGATTCCCTTAAAGCAGGAGAGTTGAGACCCGTGGAATGGGTACCATGCAATATGACTTCAAAGGGTCTTCATTTGCTCACCGAACCTCTCCAATCCTATCACTGCTGCGTTTATGCCAGTGTACACACGCTTGATTGTCTTTCGGAGACATAGCAATCCATAGGTTTTAAGATACTTACTAGTCAGGTACATTCTTAGGCGTTTAATATGGGGTGTTGAGTCCATTTCGTTGAGCAAGGAGTAGCTCTTGTCTATTCCATATTTGGCTTAAGGAACTTTATCTGTGCTCATTTCAATCTCTGGTTTTATGCAGCACCCCAACTCACCTTTCCCCTTAAGCAAGCATAAGTTGCTTTTCTAAATTTGAGACCCTGTTCTGTTTTGTAATTCAGTTCCCGTGTAGCCAAGTTTACATTCCGTGTAGTAGTGATATCTTATGATGTTTCTTTTTCTGTGTGACTTATTTCACTTAGAATCATCGTACCTGAATCCACTCATTATGCTGCTATGGGCCTGATGACATAGATTTCATTGCTGAGTGATATTGCATTGTACGTAAGTACCACAACTTCTTTATCCATTTTTCACTTTCTGTGATATTGAACTTGTACCGTAAACGAGGTTCTTGTAAACAGAGCCGTCCCAAATTTTGGGGTGGCTGTGTCTTTTTGAATTTAATTTCCCTAAGCTATAGGACCATAAGTGGAAGTGCCCTAGGCTCTGTTGCTTTGTTTTTTAGATGTTTCAGGAAACACCATACACTTCTCCCGAGTGGCTGTTGGCAATTGATATCCCACCCATCAGCATAACCATGCTCCCAGTTCTCCATGGCCTGTCCTGCCTTTCTGGATTCTACACTTTTTTCAGATGGCCCTTTTGACCGGGGGGAAGTGAGACTTCATTGTAGTGCAGATTTCCTTTGCAAGCTTGCTTGGTTGGCCAAAAAGGGCGTATGCGTTTTTTCCTGAATATATTCAGGAAAAAACGCATACGCCCTTTTTTGCCAAGTGCATCATTGTGGACGTTCTGCCTCTTTTCCTATGCTTTAAATGCAATTCCAGCCTACCTCCTGAAATCGGTTTCCTGCAATTCTGCCCCGCTTTCAAGTCCTCGTGGCAGCCTGACTTCAGTATATTTTTGGACGATAGCTGTCATTTATAACTGCAGAATTGTGAATTACAGTGCCCCTGAGCTCCTTTCTTCAAGTCGCTTTCTTGTGAGCTGGCCGCAACACCGCAGGATTGCTTCAGGCCCTAATCTGGTTGCGGCACGGCACGCTGAGCCTTTCGTTAATTCCCTTCCTTGTGGGAAATGAGAGTTAAATTTGCCCGTAGAGACACCTCCAGCTAGTCTCTCATTGGTTCTCCCTATTCCTGTTCATCTTCCGCAGAAATTGCAAACTGGGCCAAACAGGAGGTTAAAGGCACTGACTCTCCAAGTCGGGAGAGTGTTAGTAAAGCATCTGGAATGTTGCACCCGAGTACCAGGGGACGAGAACGGAGACATATTTGAACACGTCTCCCGAGCACATGTTTGATCATACTCTGAGTTCCACATGCATGGTTTAGCTGAAGGAAGAATCCCTTAAAGCTGGAGAGTTGAGACCCGTGGAATGGGTACCATGCAATATGACTTCAAAGGGTCTTCATTTGCTCACCGAACCTCTCCAATCCTATCACTGCTGCGTTTATGCCAGTGTACACACGCTTGATTCTCTTTCGGAGACATAGCAATCCATAGGTTTTAAGATACTTACTAGTCAGGTACATTCTTAGGCGTTTAATATGGGGTGTTGAGTCCATTTCGTTGAGCAAGGAGTAGCTCTTGTCTATTCCATATTTGGCTTAAGGAACTTTATCTGTGCTCATTTCAATCTCTGGTTTTATGCAGCACCCCAACTCACCTTTCCCCATAAGCAAGCATAAGTTGGTTTTCTAAATTTGAGACCCTGTTCTGTTTTGTAATCCAGTTCCTGTGTAGCCAAGTTTACATTCCGTGTATTAGTGATATCTTATGATGTTTCTTTTTCTGTGTGACTTATTTCAGTTAGAAGCATCATACCTGAATCCACTCATTATGCTGCTACGGGCCTGATGACATAGATGTCATTGCTGAGTGATATTGCATTGTACGTAAGTACCACAACTTCTTTATCCATTTTGTGCTTTCTGCGATATTGAACTTGTACCGTAAACGAGCCGTCCGAAACTTTGGGGTGGCTGTGTCTTTTTGATTTTAATTTCCCTAAGCTATAGGACCATAAGTAGAAGTGCCACAGGCTCTGTTGCTTTGTTTTTTAGATGTTTCAGGAAACACCATACACTTCTCCCGAGTGGCTGTTGGCAATTTACATCCCGCCCATCAGCATAACAAGGCTCCCAGTTCTCCATGGCCTGTCCTGCCTTTCTGGATTTTACACTTTTTTCA